>NC_049990.1:3411477-3606144 GCF_000003815.2 Branchiostoma floridae
TATGTGTGAAGGGGTCGCGAGTTCCCAAGGGAGTACGGGTAATAGGGTGAAGTCTGCCACCTTTGATCGTCTTGCTCACCATTTCAATATCAAGATCAGCAATGAAAGTTTCAAATGTTTTGTTTCCCCCTCTCAGCGAGAAAACAGAAATTACCCACGCACTCGCTCTTACGTTACAGAACGATTACAGTACTGCAACACATGCTTGCCATGTTCACAAAAGCTCAGACATCACTTCTCCATAAAAGTTAACGTTAGCAATAATCACGGATTCAAATACCACGACGGAATGTGGCACTTTCTCTACCTCAATATAGTATACTATACTTCTATATAGCCACATGTCAGTATACTGCTACAGGCTGTAATGGTATATCACGTACAGAGGTCACAGTGCACTCATTATTGCCACATCGTACAGTTCAGTGTAATGAATACTCACGCAATCCTGGTGGGGAGGGGGGGGGGGGGGCGGCTAAATGTTGGGATTAGTGTCTCTCCTTTATATTAAATAGATCAGAATCTATCTTCTGTGTCCTTGTGTAGCGTTCAAACTCTGAAATGTAGTACAGCAGCAACATGTTCTGTCATAAGTTGGCAAATGAAGACAAAGTACAAGTCATTCTAGTAAATGCCATGTATTCAGTCTCCTCACAGTCAGGCTTGTCCACTGTGAAATAGACATGGTTTACCTTTATTATGCCCACCAATGTACTACAAGGTGTTATATACCTTTCTTCTCTGTGAAAGTAGGACGAATTCCAAATGAAGAACGTACCTCACTGAGAAGTTTTCAAACCTCGTCTTGCATGTAATACAGCATAACAGACAGCCTGTTGCAGATAAACATGTACTCAAAACAAAACATGGCAGAAAATGTGCACTGTATCTCACCTGATGAGGTCTTGACATCTTGCTGAGGCCAAAAATGTACCATTTAAAGCAGTAAGAAACGACTTGAGACAAACAGCAATGTTGCTACATTGTTCCTGTTAGTAAAATGAGCCTCTGAAAGTAGGCGAGGTTGGGTTTTCCCCGTATGACTCACACAGTCATATGATCAGGGTATTTCCCAAACCACAAAAACCCGGGGAAGTCCCAAACGGGGAATTTCCCGCCAAATTAGGCATTTCCCGCCCCCGAGGATTCCCCTGGCTCGTCTGACCAATCAAGACGCCGGATTTGCCTTACATACGGGGAATTTCAGTCAAAATTTAGACACAGGTTCTCACTTGTCGCCATGGAGTGAGCTGTGCTGGACGTGTGCTCCAAAATATCGTCTGCAAGTCAGCTATGTCTTCAATTTAGGCGGTTTTCTGTCAGATTTTTGTACCTTTGTGCAACGCTACTTCGAGAGTAAAATCTGAAGATTTCCAGCGACAAGTTATGGCTGAAAATTTTTGGTTGTTGGCGGTGATAACTCGGTGACAGAACACAGTCACTGCTGTGTGTCAATGTCCCATTCCAAACGAAGGTAAGGGTGGAACTCAGAGTGTAAGTATATTATTGCTAGCATGCTGTACTTGAAGTTGAACGAACATTTACTGTGCTTTAGATAGATACCGTGTATAGTTCGTATACCAGAATTTCAAATTCGTTTGAATTTTACTGAATATTATAGCACGCGAACTTTTAGTAAGAAGGGTTTAAAATGGATTTAGGTGCATTTGAAGTACTAGAATCTTCTTCATGACCTGGTTAAAAATATTCCTCCAAGCGATACACAATACTAAGGTCTGGCGGGAAGAGACATCACAAGAACAATTTGATGTGGAGGTCAAGAATATTGATATTCCTGGAGTGACCATTGAGGATGATATGACCTTGAACTTGCTGGAGGTCTGACTCTGTTATCACCTTGGACGAGACCGCCATAAACATACCAGAGGTATGACTTTGCATTACATTTATTTCCTCTAATATAACCTCATAGCTGCACACATATACACACATGAACACACACACACCTTCATACATCTTTATGCACACACACACACACACACACACACTATATTTAGAAAGAAAAATTACACTATAAGTGAACATGATTTTATCGAGCGAGTGAGACAGAGAGTGAGTGAATGCGAGAGGAGGTTTTTATGTTGCGTGTGGGAAGGGGACTGGCGACTTTGCCTATCCATCTTTTCTCGCGACGTCTGCTTGGATTTCAAATTTAGATGATCTCGTGCAAAATCTGACAAAGTTGCGTTTTGCCCCGCGTCCAGAGGGTTCATTCACTTCAGTTTCTCGTGTCGTTGGCCGGTACCGCCCAGCAAAATTGCTTAGCGATTGTTTAGCGCTAGCGTTTTGACCCCGCGGTATTTTGCAGACCTTTGAAAAGCCAGACAGCCCACTGACACCCCCGGGGAAAATGTCTGTAATACATGAATATATTACTGTTGATTCGCTGTACAGTCAAACGGACATACGTACCACCTGGCCAATGTGATCATTTTTTGGTACCTTAGATCATTTTTCCCATTGACCGAATCTCCAAGCAGATCCTACAGTGGCATAAGATAGTACTAAAACCTGTATCCAGCCTCGGAGTGTGCATTGACGAAAGGTGGTCAAGGAACTACTAGTCCGGCTACACTCCTTCGTCAGCTTTTGATACTATCTTATGTCACCGTAAGATCTGCTTGGAGATTACCATTGACCCAAACATTATGAATCCTGTCCACAGTGACCACCTGTCCACATAGGTCAGATTCAATCGGTCTGCTGACTGGTCATATTGGGTAGTTTGGGCTGATACACCCTTGGCAACTGCGAGCCGCCATGACCAACTGACTCGCGCCCAGCTTTTATTTTTCGCTGACGATCAATTTACAACAACGTGGTTCTTCAAAGATTGGAATAAAAGACGACAACACATTATTTTCTGTCATTTGACAAGAATATGCCTTATGCAACAGGTCAAAGTTCCTACCTAGTCTGGAGCCTAAATTGAATACATTATCTGTTGACATGAAAGCTGTTAGACTCTTTGCAGCGATTGGTCATAGTTAGACCTCTGTCCTGCAAAAAGGTACCCTGCACAAGGGGAGGAGTTTCAAAACTCTTTTGATCGGGCCTCAGAGGCGTTCCCAGAAAACTTCGCCCTCTTAACCAATCGCGTGTCAGAAAAGTTTTGATTGACGTGTGAGGGGTCGGCGGGTGGGCGTGGCCTCACGGGTCACTTGGTCTCCCGCCAGAATCTCGTGCATAATCAAAACACAACAACTACCAACTCCTCGCGGTGACATTTCGCCGTCCGCTATTAAACTTACGGTCCCCACTGGTCGAAGTTGGCATATGGTGTAGGGTACCCGCTCCTTTTGCCTTGCCTAGTCTACCAGTTATTGCAATGACCGTAGCTCAAGTCGTTGTGGCGAGGAAGCCTGAGAGGTGTTCCGGCCAGTCGGACACTTCAGTCGGGATGGCGGACTCTCACAGCTCCCCATGCCACTGCGCCCATGCCGCGCAGAAGCTGGCCGTCTTCGCCGCCTCCATCGCCATTTTCTCGCTCCTGTGGGTCGCCTGCGCCACCGTGTACGTCGTCTACGTCCAGCACGAGTTCGACCGGCAGCTGGCGGAGGTTCGCCTCGGCTGTACCCCTCCTGACACCCCGCCGGTGCCGACTGGACCGCTCCCCGACGTGGCGGCCTCCTGGGATGTCGAGCGCGGGAACCGCGAAGTCGAAGGCTTCGTTTTTGAAGTGATGGCCACAGATAGCGAAGAACATACGGACTACCAAGATGCTGAGGTAAGCTTCTAACGTTCATGTTTGCACTCATGCTGAACTTTGTCTCCCGCAAGAGCACTAGACATACTAAAACCTACAGGATAAAACTCCTTTTTAACGTGCTAGACAGAAGATTACGAACTCAGGAAGGGAAGCGCCATGTGACATTTGGAACATGTAAAAGTCGGAAGCCTTGCCCCAAAGCGGGCCAGCTGGAACACTATTTACATAATCCGCTAGACATGTTTAGAAGCACAGTTACGCGGTACTGTGTCCCAAAGGTCGTAGTAAAAGAACAGAGGTTGGGTTTGCAACTAGTGAACGAAATAGATTTATTTCTCACCTTAGATCGCTGTTTTGTACAGTGAAATCCCTTCAGACACGCCCCTTCGCGTTGCAATGTCAGGCCCGAGTGTTGCTCCAGGCGTTTTGAGAAGCACCGAAACCTTGTTCTTGGAACGAAAGTTTTTTTGTGAGGAAAGTTTCGGAACGGGTTTTTCGGAGAAAAGTGCGTAGGCTTGTCAAGGCCATCAATTACATTTTGTACGCTCGTTGTATCGTAGAGTAAATACTCGCCTTTGTCATAATAGGTACATTGACGCTAATTGGATTTCCATTACGAATATACGTGGCAAAAGGACAAGTCTGAAACTACAAAGTTTTTGAACTTGTTTTATTTGAAGGAGGAAGATGAGAATGAGATGGTTCAGAGTTTGGTCCGCCGGTCGGCAGAAGGTGCCGAGGCGCCCACGGAGGTGTCCGGGAAGAAGAAGAAACAGCGGCGGTGTAAGATGGGATGCGCAGGTACGCTCCAGGCTTCTCAAGTAACGCTAGTTCTCCTTTATCCGCGGAATAATCTATATTCGTTGTATTGAAAAAACGGTATTGTTATGTCAAGTCGATGAAGGGTTGTTTGAAACTGTATTTTTTAAGATGAAATTTGCAGTATTCATCTACTTGATACCCCCTAAGTAACTAGTTTGAAAATATAATGGATATAGGTTACACAGATAAAGGTGAACTAGCGTTAGCAGGATTATGCGTATGCACCCAAAATTCAGTTTAGTATCTTCGTGCACCCCTAGATCTACTTTCACTTTAGTCATGTTGGTTTTCCATTTGCAATGATTGACTTCTGTTCAATGAAAAATTTATCTGAATTGTTCTGTCCTGTTTATAGGTCCACCTGGCCCAAAGGGAGATCCAGGTAAGGTCTTTTGCTATTTGATGAGTTTTCATATTTCATGCAAATAACCTATTTTTCATCAGCCAAAATTGTGTCATGACATCACATCATAAAATGATATTTTCACCTCACTACAGTTGTTATTTTATTTTGAAAGCTTGAACACTCATCAAATGATAGTTATGATTTAAATCATGGCACTGAATCTTTTGGTAGTCATGGCAACAAACTAATGATGGAAAACTGAAAGAACAAAATACAATTTATTTATTTATTTTTGTTTAGAACTGAGTTTTTGTGTTCTTTGGTTGCCAGGAAAAACTGGAAGGCGTGGCCGAAGGGGCTTACAAGGTACCAACCTCTTGGTACAGATTATGTGTGTTTTCTCCTTCTGATTGATTTCACCCCTATTTTCACTATGGTACATCCATTGCCACTTGTAGGAATTGGCTAAAATGGATGAGTCCATTTTTAATGGGGGGTTGAAGCTATTTCAGAAAAGTCCAGCAGCTTCCAGTCAAACAAACAGACATTCTATGGATTATTCCATTACAAAGTATCTGGAGGGGTAGACCAGTCCTGTATGTATTTCTAAGGAGTGTCAAATATTTCTTAAACCTCCATCTTTTCTCTTAAGCTCTCACTCAAAAATAAGCCCTTTTAAGAATACATCAATGTAAAAGGAGAGATCATACTGAAAATGTGAAGCGTTAACTTTCTTCACACATTTCCCTAAATGGATAAATCCAATACCAGCTATCCCTAGCAACGGAAACGTGATTTCCACCCAGCAAATTCCATCCTAATCCTGTTGTTTGACAGTACCACATATATGTTGCTATGTCCGAGTGTTGTGTGTGACTATCCACGAGCATACTCAGTCAAGCCTTAACTGTTGGGTGGGCAACAAATCATTTTACCCTGCAGGAGGCAATGATGTAGACTACACAGACTGTGTGGTCACCCAGATAGAGACTCAATACACGCCATTATTCATAGCAGAAAATAGATACATTGTAGACAAAGTTGTCCCTTTCATACGAAAAAGGGGACCAACCCCCCAAATAGAGAAAATGGAACGGTACGGGCCTTTCCTATACAACTCTTTTCATAACTGTCTCTTTTTATTCTATTGTGGAAGAGCTAGTATGTTTCAAAAGAGCTAGAGCACATATACAGCAAATGTCTGTAGTTGAATGCACAATTATCATGAATGCACAATCATTTTAACCAAAACTACCGAGTCAATGATTTGACCCTAATCACGAAAAAGTTTCAGCCTAAAAAATGCGATTTTAAAGAATCGCCAACCTTAACAGTGAGCATTTACTTTATTAGATTATGAGTAAAATTGTATTTTAAAACAAATAACGTTACATCTACACATTTTAATTGCATACATGATCAAACACATTAAATTTGCTCCTTGTTTTCTCCAGGTCCACCTGGCATACCCGGTGCCCCCGGCTTACCTGGAGAAGTTGGCCCAGCTGGACCAGTGGGACCGGAGGGGGCAAAAGGAGAGGTCGGACCACCAGGTAGTCTTCATATGTTAGCTTAACTAGTTAGGCTGGGATCAGAATAGTTATAGTTAAGTTTATTGCAATTAATTGCAGGTAACATGAGAGATTCATACAGTGTAAAAGCAATATCACAAGTGTCTACTCTAGTCTAAAACTAGTAAAAGGTAACTCTAGATCCTGGATTATTAGGTGTATAGGCAAGCCTGTCAAGAGAAAAAATCTATGTGTAAATGGTGGTTACTTTACCTGACTTCCGTCCTGGCCCATTTCTTCATGCAGGAGGTCGCTTGTACTTAAGACGTTATATAGACTTATATATATATATATATATATATGTGTGTGTGTGTGTGTATAATGCACTTGCTTGTACAGGTTTGACCATATTGTAAAATTGCATTGTAATGCAGTTTTATTTTGATTCAGACTCAAGTATCGATCTGTCGTAACAAGCCTTTGTTGTGACTTGTTTCATATTGTTTTTCTAACTTATATCTTCAAGATCAATAGAATCAATTGTGTTTTTCCCAAACTTCTACAATAACTCTAGCTCAGTCACATGATGTTGATCTTTTACTGGTGTATGATTCCAGGGGCGAGGGGTGAACCAGGGGTGCCCAAAACAGATGTAAGTACACAAACCTGGTTGCTGCTGAGATACTTAAGATAATCTTACTTGTCTCCACTATTGACTAGTACACATGTATTATGTTTAAAGCTAATATATTGCAACAACAATCAAATTGTATTGTTGGAAACTGATGTCTTCATAAAAGATTCAGGTAAAAAACAATATAAAGAGAACAATTGCAAAAGATCATGTCATTAACATTTGTCACATTGGGTATTGTTTGTAATTTTTAAGGATCATAGAATTACATGTTGTGTATTATGTTTTAGAAGAATCAAGCAACAAGCAAGAAGGTCATGCAAGTGTAAGAACTAAGAAGCCAAAGTGGCATGCACCCCCCCCCCCCCCTGCGGCAGTAGTATAGTAGTATAGTACATGTAGATAGAGTTACATTTTGTAATGTTGGCATCTTATTTATTCTAGACGTCCTCCTCAGTTATCCATGTGCAAGGTGCGGTTGACTCTGCCATTTCTGCTGGGGCAAGTAAGTACTGGAGGCCAGACTAATACATGTATAGTAGAGCGCAGGCTTCATAACTAAAAATACTTAAGCAACCTGCATGATACTGAATATTACATTTAATGCTAGTTCACCTTTATCAGCAGGGTAACCTATACACATTGTTTTATAGAGATATCAATTATTAACAAGGTTATACACATTTCATAAATAACGCATTTTCTAAGTCATCACATCCTACCACAATATGTTATTGTACACTACATTATCAGTATGTCCATTCTAACCATAATGGTGATCGTTAGATTTGCTTGAAATCTAATAACATGACATCAAGGGTGTAATATAAATGTTCAAATCCCGCTGTTCCCACTATTGAGGAAGCAACCTGCATGATACTGAATATTACATTTAATGCTAGTTCACCTTTATCAGCAGGGTAACCTATACACATTGTTTTATAGAGATATCAATTTCACGTACTGTGGTTTCAAGCTGCAATATTTGTCTATGTTAAACATACAGTTGTAATTCAAAAACACCATCCGTCAACTTGATATCCCTTACACCCTGTTTAGAAAAAAACCGGATATAGGCTACCCACGGATAAAGGTGAACCAGTGTTACATATGCAGACTGCTTTTTTTAACTGCTACAGTTCGTTAGGAGCAAAGTGGGAGAGAAATCTATATTTCATTCAGTCTGGCTCTCCAGGGAGAATATCTAGAAGCAAAAACCTGACAGTTTATTGTTTGAAACTTTGTTTATTCATGACAGCCTCAAATTGGTCTGCATGCTATTTGCTTTCTTTCACATCCAATCAGAGAAAGAAGAGAAAATCAGCTGCTTGTAATGGTGGTTTTAGAATTATCAGGTTTTACTTCTGTTGTTTTCATTGTTCAAATTTACTGTCTTTGGTTCTTTTTCTTTTGTTTTCTTAACTGTAGGACAAAACAAAGGAGAAGTCAGACTGGATGAAAGTAAGCATACTTCTGTAGACACCAAAACATGTGGATCAAAAGCATGGACTACATTTGATCAACTCAAATCACTAATTTGTCATCTGCAACTTACTATACAGTACCTATATGTAGTTACTGCACTTCTTCCATCAATTACTGCTAATCTAGCTAAAATGTAGAATAACTTCATAGCACAACAATCAATGTATCAACAACAAACAATCAACAAATGTACTATAGCATATGTATGATAATTTTGCAGCTTCTATTCATAACCTGAAGATATGCTAATATGAAACCATAAGCTACAAGCTATGACATTATTCAACAATCAGATAACTTCATTCAGTCATACTCGCACGCCATTTGCAAGTCAACAATTAAAACATAGTGACATGTATGGCAATGGGTTAAAACATAATTGAAAAACTTTTAAACACTAGGAAAAAATATAAATGTATGGGTTTTTGCACTTTAATGTGAGCTGCTGAATGTTAGTTTCAACTCTGTTTCAACTTAGCTGATTAGTTTTTATCTAACTATAAACCTGATATCTTTGATTCTATGCATGTTCCAGCTGGAAAAATGCAGTACTGGCAGCAGGCGGTGAACACTGGCGGGTACACACTACACGATAACGGGGAGATAGAAGTACACGAGGACGGGTACTACTTCATCTACAGCCAGGTGAGAATGCTTTAAGACTCCTTCAGGTGTGGGACGGATGGGGCTGTGTACCTAATACCTGTGAAATTGTTCAGGTACAGGTCCGGACCTGATCACCTGGTTTATACCAGTCCTGTACCTGTAAAATTGTTGAGGTACAGGTCTGGACCCGTACACCTGGTGTACCTGGTACCTGTGCCTGTGAAATTGTTCAGGTACAGGTCCAGACCTGATCACCTATTGTATACCTGTACCTGTGAAATTGTTCAGGTGCAGGTCCAGACCTGTACACCTGTTGTACTTGGTACCTGTGAAATTGTACAGGTATAGGTCCGGATCTGATCACCTATTGTATACCTGTACCTGTGAAACTGTTCAGGTACAGGTCCGGACCTGTACACCTGTTGTACTTGGTACCAGTACCTGTTCAAACTAAAACACAGCTGTTATTGTACCTTCCTTACCTGAAAATTGTTTAGATACACAGTAGGGGTGGGTACCTGTACAGAAAATTCAGGTTCAGGTACAGTTCAGGTCCAGAGGATCAGGTCCAGGTCTGGACCTGAACCTGAACCGTGATTCGCTGTAAAGGATTCTGTTTGGTGGAGTATCCATAAACTTAGGTACCTACCCCTAACGGGGGCCGCCCTAAGACGGTTCCCGTCCTAAGACGGCACGGATTTTTTGCTGATCTTATTATCAATAAGTACACCGTGTTTGTTACCACTGACTATGCTGATTACAAAGGTAAATAAACCAAGTCCATGCACACAGCTTTAATTTGCATTCAAAGTATACTTTAACATATTTACTTCATGTTTAAAAAAAAACAGAATTCTAACAGCAATGTTGACAGTGCTGAATCACTGCGGTCACCGGCCTCTGCGTATTGGCGGCTCGTGTCGCTAACTATACGAACTCTTTCAAGCAGTCACACAACGCCATGATACACATAAATAAAGCTCCATAAAACACTATGAATATGGGTCTTCAAATGTTTGTTGAGTAGAAAAGCAAGCAAAAGGAAGCGACATAAACATTGCCACCATTGTACTCCCAAGGGAGTGTGGCCGTGCAGGTGGCAGACTAGAGAACGCTCCAAAGATTTATTTGACTGTAACATATGATTCGTGCTGTCTATGAAAATAAGACTTGATAGAGAGATGTAGATGATATTTTTATATAATCAGACAGAGTTTTGTTGATGTTGGCGGTGTCGTTTTATCGTAATGGTTTTTTTAGTCGGGCATTCACAATCAGTGCATTCAGCCCATTGCCCGTAAACACATCAGCTGGATTGTTCTAGGTACAGCCTTCCTCATGTGAGACAAGAAGTACATACAGTCACGATTTTACTGTCAAAAGAAAGCTAAAATATCATACTATTAATTTTTTTCTGTGTACTTAAATTTACCACTGACTTCTGAAGAGAGCAAAATGTGAAAAAAGCGTACCGAGTTAGGCACACTGTCCAGCGTAGCACAAAATTGGAAGGTTACATACACGAAATTGTCTCACAGTGTTTGCCGCTTGTAACACACAGCGCAAAAGGTTCATGAACCACATGAATGCATTTCTTATTCAAGTATGTTGTTCAAATCTATGTGTAAAAAATTCAGTCATCAAAATTTGACCACTCTCAGGCAACTAGCGATGGAGCGCCATGAGTTTGAGCGCAAGAAAAAGCGTACCGTGTTGGGGCACCTCCCGTTAGTAGTAGTACACAGCCCTTTTGATGGGCTTGTCAAACCCTGGTCACTTTTTAGACTCGACAAATAGCACATAGTTGGGGGCAGTAGGCTTGGCATGTGTTGTCAGGTACACATTTAGTACTTGAAGTAGATAGACTAGACTATATTTCATTTCAAATTTGCATGTCATACTGTGTGTTTTCTTGTATAAATAATTTACATTTTGCTGTTATATTTCACCATAAATGACTTGAGTTTGATTTGCAGATTTTGACAGTATGTTTGCCTGCCCTGTATGCTTTGTTGCCATAGTGTGTGGTAGTAGATACATCTATGTACCCATAACACTGCTAACAGTACAGTAATAGCACATAACTATACAACTGTCTCCCCCCTCCCAAATCCTACCCCATTTAACATAGTAAGTTTAAAGCAGTAGGAACATGTACTGATGGTCTGACGTCTTTCCAGCATGTTGCAATACTACTGAATATGTTATTTCATAGACTAACCTCATCCATTTGTTACAAGTTTCAGTTTCAGTTTTGTCTGCATGGCTCATTTGGCAGGCAACATTACACTGCAAGCATGCATCCATTATGACTTATCCACCCATATAGGTGACTGTTGATAGAAATTTTAGACTCCCTCTAAATTTGTTTTTGCCACTACCTTACTTTAACCACCAATCTAGCATCTTACAAAAAAACATGATCTATCCTACCAATGTATCCTCCATGACTATAATCTTATCATATTATTGCACAGTTTGTATACAGACTTCAAATCTAATTTCACATTTCTGCATGTTTCAGACTAAACACTACTCTGAGCACTAACCATGAACCATTCCATTTTCTTTCCTAAAACATTTTAGTGTGTATCCTCTTTCCATATGCATATCAACTTCTGGTGTAATTCTGGTGACTGAAAAATGACTCTTCCTTCCTACACTGTTGTGCATCCCCCTCCCCCTTTCTCTTTTACTTCCAGGTCATGTACTATGACCCCTCTCTCATGATGGGTCACAAGGTCATGGTGGGCGCCGACGAGTTCCTCCGCTGTTCCGAGAGCACGGTTGCCCCCGACAACCGCTATAACACTTGTTATATGGGCGCGGTGAGGCGGGTGAATGCTGGGAGCTCCGTGTGGGTCAAGACGCTGAACCCCGACAGAGTGATCGAGCTACAAGCGGAGACAACCTACTTGGGGATTATCTTGCTGCAGAGTCTCTGACATGCCTGAATCTTGTTTCCTGTCTGTCTGTCTTTTTCTTGAGCCAAGAATTCATTGAGCAGAGCAGTTGTTGAATTTGATAGGAAAGTTTGTGTGGTTTTTGATAGGGGTGGGTACCGATACAGGAAATTCAGGTACAGTTCAGGTCCCAAGGTCCTGACCTGAACCTGGACCTGATTGTCTGTGAAATCTTGTGGATGGGTGATACTCAAAACAATTGTCCATTTCACTAGTACATCTGTAGTAATCTGATAGAGTATCCTCTGACATGCCTGAATCTTGTTTCCTGTCTGTCTGTCTGTTTCTTGAGCCGGAAGTTCAAAAGTGGGGGTTTCATTTTCAGAAAACAAAGCAGAGTTGTTAGGAAAGTTTCTGTGGCTATACTTACTCAAGCTGCAGAGCCTTTGATACAAGGTTCTAGCCAGCATCTGTCTCTCCGTTCTTTGATGGAATTTTGCTGCTGGGGATGGACAAAAATTTCGCCCATTCTGTCCCCTGTGATGGACAAAAATTGGCTTGTAAAGATTCTAATTTTTTTCATGAGTCAAGGCTAAAAAAAAATATTGGATTTCATTTTCAAAAATGAGTGGAAAACTTGTTGATATTGTTGGAAACTTTGGCATGGGTATCAGTTTATTCTAAAGCAAATAAATCTGGATTGCAAGAGCTGGACATGCCTATTATTTTCAGAACATGAAACCCCTGCAAAATGCATTTTGTTTTGTGCCACAAAAATTAGAGTGAGGGGGGAATACATACCGTTCATATCTACTGTACTTAGTTGGATCGTAGCTCATATGGATATGATATAGCATGCATACCTGTGAGGGCTTGATAATCACTCAATGAAATCCCCAAACAAAAGTGCAGGTCCCAACTTTGTGTTTATTCCAAGGAAAGTTACTGTAATGTTTCAGTGAAACTAAAACTGCCTGTCACCACACTGGCGATGTGACCTTTGACATTCTGACAGATCAATGAGTATTATGGGATTGCCAAAGGTCATGTTACACGATGTCATGTGATTGACACGACACAATGTCGTCCGGGAGAGGTTTGTTGTGTTGTTACGGACCCGAGGTCAAAGTACAAACCAGGACCGCACAGCTGGATAAAAACAACTCATCTAATATTGGTCACATTAAACATATGAGGCCCTATTTTTCAATATTTTAATGAAATCATGTTTGAGACCCTACATTTTAACTTCTTGTGCACTGAATGACTGGGTTGTAATACTATGATATACCAAGGAAGTTAAAAATTTAACCTCCTTGGATATACTAGATATTATGATCACTTTATTTTTGTCACAATTTACAGAGAGACTAATAGCCTTTAAAGTTAGCAGCAAAAAATGTACAGGGTGTTTTCAGATGTAGTCATATTCTTGGCCATTTTTACCATTCTTCTGTTTGTAGATATTCACTTGGAGTTGACAAACCAATATGGTTATAGTCTGTGAAATGATATTCTGTTAAAGGGACCAGCAACTGACAGAAAAGTGTGGACTGGACAGCAACAACAGATGTGATCACAAGTAGTTTGCCCCAAAAGTCGGCACCATCTGAGTTTCTCGCTTTGCTGCCTTTACCCAGGTGTTATATTACGACGCCTCAGCCTTCATGGGCCACTATGTCATGGTCAATGGCATGAGTTTCTTACGCTGCACCGCGACGACGGTCTCTCCCGAACTCAAGTACAACACGGGCTACGCCGCTGCCGCAAGACGGCTACAGGCCGGAGACAGGGTCTATGTCAAGATCGCGTATCCAAACCGCATCATCGACATGCATGCAGACAGCACCTACTTTGGGATGTTCAAGTTTAGCGATTAGAGAGTCTTTAGATGATCATATAGAGTTTAGGAAGACTAACTCCTCCTTGCCACTACAGGCTGCAATTGCTAAGGAACTGAGGAGCAACAAACTTCTGATCATAAACAAATTTGATAGACAAAGAACAAGGTTTTGTATATTTTTTTCTGTTTTGTGGTCTTTAAGTTAAACTTTTGCATTGTACATCATCGTAAATGATAAAATCAATGATCACACAAGTCCAAAGTTTTGTTGCTCAAAAGTTGCTCTGCGATTGCTGTCTTGTGGAAAGAGGGCCTAAGACAAGATGAAACTCAACCATGCAGTTATTGTGACAGTTTCTTTTTCCTTGTTTGTGTATTTTGTACAGGTGTTGTTCTATGATCAGTCAGCGTTTGTGGGCCACTATGTGAAAGTCAACGGAGTGAGTTTCCTCCAGTACCGAGGCGTGACCCCCTCCCCCCAACTTAACTACAACACAGGCTATGTGGCTGGGGCGAGACAGATGCATGCTGGAGACAGAGTCTATGTCAGCACCTTGTACCCAAACACTGTTGTTGACATGCACTCAGACAGGTCCTACTTTGGGATGTTCAAATTCAGAGGAACGTGACCAGAAAAAAAAACACCAACTTGTAGGTAGCAGGAGTTCAAAACAGCTCTGATTGAAAAGAAAGATTCCATCCAATGTTGTGTTTCAAATGTCTTTCTGCCTAGGTCTTGTATAAGGCCCCTATCGCCCTGGTCGGTCACTCTGTCAGGGTCAACAACGATGGAGACAGTTTCTTGAGGTGCACAATTGCGACAGCTTCACGCCAGAACCCCTACAACACCGGGTATGTGGCAGGGGTGAGACAGATACATGCAGGGGATAGGGTATATGTGTATGTGCTGTATGATAACACTGTGATAGACTTGCACCCTGACAGGACATACTTTGGTATGTTTAAGCTAGGTGGGGTTTAAAGGGTTGTAGAAGTATAAAAATTACTGATTAAAAATTTCCATACTTTGGCAAGTTTTAGTTAGGTGGTGTGTGAAGTACAGTACAAAAAATACAGATTAAAAATTTCCATATTTTGGTTTCCATATTTTGGCATGTTTAAGCTACTAAGGTGTGACTTGAAAGGTTGATAGGCAGTCCAAAAATTACTGATAAAAATTTCTATACTTTGGCATGTTTGACCTAGGTGGGGTTTAAAGTTGTAGACAATAAAACATTGCAGGAAAAAACTAAGAAAAGAGCTTTATCATACAGATTTGCCATTAAGGTTTTGTAGGGTAGCTGTTTCCTTCTGGGGGGAGGGCGTCATGAATTTGAACATTCCAAAGTATCTGAACCATTTGTCCAGCAAACTTTACACCCATTTATCCAGCAAAATGCATCTTTTCTGCCTTACCAACTGTCAGTGTTGTGTGTTCACTACTAATTTGATACTGTACAGTTATAATCACAACATGCGTATATTAGTGATTTACATTTAGGTCTTTATTATGCCTTGTAGGAAGATATAGTAAGCATAATCTCACTCTATTGTTTCTTAATGTTGGTACCTTTTTTTTTAAATGTAGGAATTTAAAAGTGTTCATGTGGAAATTGATATGTCGCATGATGTAAATAGCAAATATATGGAGATTTTGTGATGTCTTTGCCATAGACATTCTTATATTCTTTGTGCAAAAAGCTATACCCACTGCCCGTGTATACAGCAAGGCATACTGCATGTATACAGTGTGATGCTATTGCATGTAGGTACATACATGTCATGTTACTTAATAACTCTGATAAGACTTTATTGTATAGGAAATAGTGTTAATGATCAAGCCTGTGTTCAAAGTCCTGGTTTTAACATGATTGGCCAGCTTTGCCACTGCCATGTGTTCAAATGTAGGAAACAGTTTTTATGTTTAATTATGTTTAAGTCTTGATGTGTAATCTTTTGGCCAGTTTCCTTACTGCCTTATTTTCCATTTCACACACAAGTGTACAAAGTGTAATAGTATAGTTAAGACAGTTAAACGGTCAGCTAACAACACTGCCATGTGTTATTATTGTAAAAAAAAAAGTTGTTATAACGTTGCAATCTTACTTAATACTTACTAGTTTTGTTCTAGTTCCGTTAGCTTTGACTTTGAAGCCGTTCGCTTCTTTTTTTTTTGTTTGGCTAAAAAATAATGTTGTTAAAGTAGTAGTTATGATCGTGTGTTGCTTCATTATTAATGTCTACCTTATGCTGTAAAAATTAATTGCTCTAAATGGAGAAAGGTGTGAAATGGAACCAAGGTGGATTAAAGTTAAGTTCAAGTTTTGATTGTTCTTACACACAACGCGTGTTTGTATGTAAGAAAGATTTCATTGTGTTTACTATTATGTTGCTCGTTTGTTTGATGTTATACATAGCCACACTGTTAATAATGTTTGTTGTTAGGCAGAATCACATACAGAGATTCAGTACTAATAAATGCTTTATGTGCACCACACTTCAGACGTGATTTCGGCACTTTGCAGTGTCGTATGTACGTGTAACATACGTTCTGCCAAAGTTGGTTGGCACAATAAAACTGATCATTTAACGTTGCTTATAGTTATAGTATCATTCTTGTGTTTCTAAAAATGGTCGATAGATGAATGAACGAATGAATGAGTGAGTGAGTGAGTGAGTGAATAAAAGGTTTAGTCACATGCAAACACATACCACACGAACAGCTATAGAGTTCACCCTTCCTACATACATACATACAAAGTACATCTCGTTTACATCGGTGAGGTACAATACGTAGTACAGTTTTTCCAGTATGATTTTACCCTTGCTAACGTACACTATACCTTTAGCCTAGAATGTTTTCGTGCGTTTTTGGAGTCATTTTGGACATATTTTGTTCTTTAATCTTTTTAAGAGAGCATCCCCAATAATGTATCACACAATTCAGCCTATAGGCTGCGTTGATTTTCGTTTTCACATGCATGAGACACATCGCTTCTATTTTCACCTTAGGGCATAAACGGTTTGCGATACAGGGACTGGAATTGTAGCATGGAATACTTGTTGAAATAACGTATTATTAGTTTTTCGATTTTTACATTTGAACATGGATATCTTACATAGTATGTCAATTGTCAACCCCATCACGTTCCCTCTTCTCCAGGCTCTTTTGAATGGACCTGTATAAAAAGGAGGATGTGTACACTGGGAGAAATGCTGGTAGTTTTATATGGAAGACGGTGGACACTTGCTGATACTAGATTATTTGTGTGATGAGGATTGCCCGACGGAGATCAGGAGAAATTGGTGAAGGGAGTTGTGTGCTACATTTGCTAGAAATGGCACAAGATACGTATACAAGGCAAGTCCATAAAACGGTGATATGATGGTCTTGATATGTCTATTAGTAAGTATCTGTATCCAAATAACGTAGCATGTGCTTTTATGCTGCCCTGCCGTTTATTGTGAACGTTCACTTTTAAGGTAAGGTTAATGATACGTAAGACATACACCAAACGTGTTTCACTATCAAACATTTATGTCATTTATGACGCGTTGTACAAATACTCATCTTTAGCTGATAGTGCTTTAACTGTGTGAACCGATGTAAAACGATTTAAATGCAGTGAGTAAAAAAACAGACTGACCATCTCTGAACTGTAACTACGGTGACTACGTCTTCGAGAAATTCTCATCGTTTGACTTAATGTATGATAGATGGTAAGAAGAATAACTTGCATTGTAAGCTAACCTGATCGTCTTTGTTTCCACATACAGGACACCTTAGTTCCTCCCATGACTTTGAAACCCATCGGACCGTCCTTCCATATGCAGGGCACAAACATAATAACACCGAGTGGCACAGGCTTGAGGGAGTTGTCTTCGAAACTAGGAGTTCCAGGAACCTCTCGAGTGTTCCTTCTTGGATCCTGGCTGCTCATGGTTTCGTTGGTGCTTTATAAGTAGCGTGGACCGAAAGTGATATATTTAACCACACCGACATTACATTCTGCTGAGTAAACTGTTTTAAGACATCAATGTGTAGCCTAGAATAACAGGTCGCGAGTTGACTTCCAACGATTTGATCGTGACCGAAACCACAACCGTTAACTTTGCACTTCAAAGCGCTGTATAGGGTTCTTGGAAATGGAAGTAACCTAGGGACTTTAAAGAGCTTTAAGTAGATTGAACAGATTCTAGTTGATACCTTTAGTGTAGTATCATGAAGCTATATCACATCAGGTAGCCTTTGTGTAGCGTAATAATGTTTTTTATTGTTTTACAGGTGTTCTCAAGGATCTTACTATTTCCTCATGAAACAAGAAAGATTATGCTATGGGCTGGGAAGATGCGGATGTTTTGTCATCCAGGATCCAGATACTCCACGATGGCGTCAATCCTCTCAGGTGTTTCGCCATCTTCAGAAATGTTGTCCGTACGGGTTATCAATCAACTATGAAACCAAGGGTCACGCAAAGCACACACACACTCATGCATACACTCACACACACTCGCGCACACACGCATGCATACACTCAAACACATACACTTGCAAACACACACACATACACATGCACGCACGCACACACACACCACGCATACGCACGCACACACATACACACGCATACGCACGCACGCACACCGACACACACACATACACATACACACACACACACACACAGAGAGTTTCAAACGCGCCGAAGAGAACTGTACCTCACTGACACTATATTTATAAGTCAGATATGTACATTTGTGACACTTACTTACTTACTTCTACAGACACGTACCTGTCCATATGTGTGGCAGGTGTGTACATACAGGTGTGTAACAGGTGTGTGATCTCAGGATGCTAACTGTTAACCTTAACTTTCAATAAAAGACAAGTTCTTACTAATAGATATATTTATATCATTGCCATTTATTGGAGTCATCAGCGAAAGATACCGACTTGATAAGTATCCATAGGGTGGGCGGGTTGGAACACAAGTGTGCTTTTGTGTATATTGAGAACAACACCAACACTGGCTTATTTTTTGTGTGTAGCACATCTGAACAGTTTTGGGCATACTTGAAAACCTACGTATACCCTGAACTAAGCATTTCTTTCAAAGGTTAAAATAAGAAAGGAGGCAGGCAACGTAAGAAAGATACATGCATGTACTTGAAAAGACTCAAAGGCGGTTCACATGAAGCCAATCACGTGTACACAGAAAGACGGACAAGCTGACATTTTGACATACCCCACCCTAACCTCGGTTACCTGTCTCAGATAGACTTTATTTGCAAATGTCAGACACATAATTAAGGGACGGATCATTGTTGATATGATCGACATGGTTTCGGAGGTTGGGTTGCATGCACCAGTTTGAAAAAGACTCAGTCTGCATATGTTTTGCTTGTTTACTTAGGCGAGCCCTTTATATAATAAAACCCAGGGTATTGACCCTGTCAGACCCCTTAAGGCCTGTCACGTATGCCCTGTCTGTAATGCAAGACTAGTTAGATCACTTGCATGTTGTTAGACGCTGTCTCACAGGCTTTTAACACGTAACCATGCACGTCTGTTGGGGGTTTTGTGGATCAGGGAATGTCACAAGTCACACTGTCTGCGGTTTTAACTGCTGTCAACACGTACGGACTTCTGCCTTGACACCTGTTAACAAGGACCTTTCTCACACCTTAAGGTTTCTTGGGCCACTCTTAAGAAGATTTTCAGTACACGTGTGCATAGTAAACTCTCCTTGGTGTGCTATCATTTTAAGTATTTGTTCCCTGTGTGATAGAAGAGTGTATTAAGGTGTCTAAGGGTGCGCTAGTGCCCGTACGTTATACTTTGGCGCCCCTAAAGTTAGGCCCCTTCTTATTTTCGGTCTTCCACGAAAAAATCGTCACGTGACAACTGAGAAGGCCCGGTGAGGGGTGGGGAGGGGGGTCATGTCAATCATGTCGTCGATGTGTACTGAGGTAAAAAGGTCAGGAATGATTGACAGGTGAAAGGGGCGACACTTTGGTACCTGTTGTTTGCATGTACTAGTAGTTGCGCGGGAAAAGTGCAGTCGTCTGTCGGGGACCGAAACCATTGTCAACAAGATGTTTTTTTTTTATAAAGGTGGCAGGGCGGCTCGCCTGAGAGAAACATCGTCCGCGGAAAAAGAGAGAACAAGAGTTTCGGCAACGTTCGCGCCAACATGGAGCAAAGTTTCGCGATCCTCTGCTCGACTCCGCGTCCCGCCCACCGCGAGGGATTCCCTGAGAAGCCGCAGCAATGCGGGGACACCCCCTCTAAGGGGATTCCCGGGCGGTGTAGGCGAGCCGCGGGGGCGGGAGTGTTGTTGTCTCCGCACGTGTGTTGTGTTGTGGTGGTCTCGCTGCTCGCGGTGGGGCTCTGTGCGCTGTACCTGCGCTGCGCGCTGCTGGAACAGACGGTCAGGGACAGTCAGGACAGGATCGAACATCTCAACGGGCTGGTGCAGTCGCTTGTAGCGCTGCATCAAATGGAAGGAAACTTCAGACCTGGCATGACAACGCCGTCACCAGGAAAACAGGATGCATATTTGCGTCAGGTAAGCACAGGTCGTCCATTTATAAATGGATAGTGTTATATACGGGACAAGAGTGGCAATGGATATATATCATATATACTTACAGTGTGTGTATGTGTGGCAAGTACTAGTCTTTGCAAGTCGCGCTGTGCTCGTATTCTTTGTTTTCAAGTATACTTCTTATTTGGCAAGACACAGTCACCAAGAAATTACGACACATCTTTGCGCCAGGTAAATGTGGAAATGCATAGAAATAGCGTGTAGTGCACGCAAGCGATGATATAGATTAGTCTACACCAGGCTTTCCTGATGGGTTGTGGACAGTAGGATTCGACAATAAGGGGAATATAATTGGTCAGAAGAGTTAGTCCACGGGAAGTTAAACATTTCCCCTCCAGTCGAACCTTCTGGTGGCCAAATTTCCATGGCAAATTTTGTCCCTATACATGGCTATAGCCAGTATAGTTATTTGGGCCAATACAATAGGTACACAGACTTAGACTTGGTGTATACACTTGGACAATGTTTGTGATATCTCTCTGAGTCTTTGTAAGTCAACGCTGTGCTCGTAGGTATGGACGTATGTAACTGAATAGCCGGTCTTTTGTTTTCTGGATACGGAGATCTTCTGTGACATTTTCCTGGGGGCAGTTGACATTCGCAACGACCCGTCTGAATAAGCGTATACAAGTAGTTAGCACATACCGCGCTTTATATAGCGCTTTGTGAAACATGTGGCCTTTTGAGTCTCGCAATAAGACAGGTATCTCACTGCACTTGGGGCACCGGTGCGGCACTGTGGGGTTCGTAGATGACTCGACGAATTTCAGCGATAAAGAACGAATTTTCTAACGCTCTGTGAATTTTGTTGTCTTCTAAGTCATCGTTTTATGCATTACGCAATATCTTAATTATAAAAAAATCGGCGAAAATAACACAACAGTGCCGCAATGGACGAACCCTCAGTAGTGCCGCACCGGTGCCGCAAGTGCAGTGAGCTACCTTCTACGGTGTCGCCTGGCCCGGTTTCGGTCAGTCGAACCAAGGCTGAACAGAACGGCACTTGCGCCTTTTCTAACATTACGTTGATTGGAGCACATTACTGTTGTTCTTGCAGAAAGCAGAGCCAAAAGCTCCTGATGTCTATGAAGAAAAACCTACATCGGTGAGACATAGAAGACAAGTCTTCGCAGGTACGTGGAAAAAGTTTGGAAGGCTTGAAATTCTGTTTTGAAAACTTATTTGTCCTTATTTTTATTTTTCAATTTTGATTGTAGTACTTGATATGATCACTATGTCCTGAAAATAATTTCATCCTACTGCAGCAACGAGAAACAGAAAATCTAGTCCTCAAAGGTTCCCAGGCATGCATTGTACCCCATCATAACAAAATCTAGATAGACCATGGTCAATGTTACAGTTCGTGGTTAAAGTTGTTTTTCTTTTATTTCTCTACTAGCCCCGCCTCCCGACCCTCGTGTGACGCAGAAGCGGAAAACAAGACGAGGTAAACCTAACACAAACACGCGAGGCTTTCTTTACACAATGTTGTGTAAACGGTTCTACTTCCGATATGGACATGATTTATCATATAGTTAACTTGTCGTAACGCTGTACCCACTGAATAGCACGGGTAACATACACTTTTTATGAGTTTATGGGAGGTTTGTTGACCAATATCCAATTTAGTTATATATATATATATATATATATATATATATATATAGAGAGAGAGAGAGAGAGAGAGAGAGTTATATATATATATCACTATATATATATATATATAGAGAGAGAGAGAGTTATATACATACATATAACTATATATCTAACTATATATATATATATATATATATATATATATATATATATATATATATATATATATATATATAAGAGTCTCTTTATACGTATGAGTACCACTGAAAAAATATATATATATACCTAATGCGTTTTGATAAAGCGACTATTGCTAAACTCATACAATCACCATTACCAAGAAGCGAGAAGAAGAAGAACTTCTATGATACTTTTACATGTATGTTGTTGTGACCTGTACTTAGCTCGGTTGGGAAAAAAATACAATTAACGTCTTAACCAACAACATAAAAACGTATCTTACGTTGGCCCCACCCTTGTTTTAAGCAAGTCTTCCTTGTGGCGTAAATGTCAAGACTTCGAGGGCCTACTTTGAAACCCTTTATGTTTGCTTTGAATCTCGTCGTTTCCCTTTTCACAACAAACATCTACAGGAGGATAGTCTCCTAAGCAGGCTCACGGGTTGGGCCTTTCTTCTAGCTTCATAAGTTCTGTTTTCATGATTGTGTGTGAGTCCTGAAGCCTTCTACTCTCCAAGTTGAGGGTTGGCTCCGGCTGTTTTTTACGTGTGTCAGGCGCTTTTTTTCGCGCTTTCTATTTTGTACTGTTTTCTTTCTTTCTTTCCACCGACCTAACATAAAGAAAACAGTACAAAATAGAGAGCCGGACAAAAACGTCTGATAATACGTAACGTCAAAGAAAAACAGCCAGAGCCGAACCTCTGCTTAGAGAGTAATTGTACCTAGCCTCCGTAGAAGGCTCTCTGTGGCCTTTTTTTGGCTCATAATACACTTTTGCTGGCCATTTCTTTCTGTACTGAGTTATTAATTGCCATCCTGTTCGAAAGAAATGGCCAGCAAAAGTGCATTATGGGCCGAAAAAAGGCATCAGAGAGCCTTCTACGGAGGCTAAATTGTACCTGACTTTTGATAGCCCATCACTCGTACAGACACTTTAAATCAGAGTATAATCAGAACTCGCATACAAGAAGAAAACAGCGCACAAGAAGCCAAAGAACCCCCACCAGAAAGCCTGGATGGGAGGCTCCAGGAAGAAGTGTAGAAAAGATTCCACAGCCCCTGAGGCATGTCCCTGTTTGTTAAGGTGTTTACATACATTAAAGGCTCTGTTACAGCCGAGCTGAAATCCCACAACAACAAAAAATATATTACCGCACTACAGGTGGTACTGTAAATGCAGAAATGTTCGCGGTGGATTAATGTTCGCGGTTTTCGCGGCGACCGCTTACCCCGAAATAAAATCCACCGCGAACATTTTTCTATTAAGGTATTAGACATCAGTAGATGGTGTTATCGCGAAATTAAATCCACCGCGAAAAGTCATTTTTCCCGCTACCCCGAAATTAAATCCCAGCGAACTTAAATGCATTTACAGTATCTCACTGCATTTGTGGCACCGGTGCGGCACTGCGGGGTTCGTTCACTGCAGCACTGTTGTGTTATTTTCGCCGATTTTTTTATAATTTATATATTGCGTAATACGTAAAAGTATGACTTAGAAGACAAGAAAATACACAAAACGTTAAAAAAAATGTTCTCTGAAATTCGTAGTGTTATCTTTGGAACCCCGCAGTGCCGTATCGGTGCCCCAAGTGCAGTGAGATACCACCTTACCAGACACGTAACGTTAGTACCTTTCTGATATCTAACTTATGATTCATTACTAACAGCTCTACCCACGACATAAAAGTGCGATCGCACCATACAAGACGCGCAGCTTTCTGTTACTAACCTGCCATATATTACTAACACTTCTATTATATCCACTCACCACTCTCATAGGGAAGGGAAAGAAGAAATGTCGAAAAGACCCCAAAGCTCCCGGCTGTAAGTCCCTGATTATCAAGTTCTTTACAGCAAATTTAAAGCTGCTATGCGATCGTTGATTACAAGGGAACCTGGATGTAAAGTTATGCGCTTGCACCTCTACAGCATTCTGTTACGCGGAGGGGACCAAAGACGTCTCAAAACTGCTCTTGAGGAGTTTTGAGACGACTTTGGTCCCCTCTGCGTAGGAGAATGCTCTGCAGCGAAGTCGAGTTAGTCTCCAAGCAGACCCTACGGTGCCTAAAGATAGTATCAAAGCTGGCAAAGGAGTATAGCCGGCCAAAGGGAGATAGTCGGCCAAAGGGAGCTTTGCCAGCTTTGATACTATCTTTAGGCACCGTTGGGTCTGCTTGGAGACTTAGTCGCGAGACTGTTTGGGCGTTACACAAGTCAGAAATGCACTTGTGGGGTGATCGGTATTAACCTGTGTCTCCCTCGCAACCCCGTTCGCTTCTATCAGCTTTATCTAATATTTTCGCCAGACTCTCGTACATATATCTATATTGATGACCAAGAAAAATGTGTGGGTTATCAGCTTTGCAGCCATGTCTTACTGGGAGGCACATCATAATATTTTATATACATATATATCAATGTTACATTTAATACTCAATCACTTGTGCTGTAATTTTCATGCCACTTGAATCTTATTTTGATTCTCATCGTTTATACCCATTCATCATATTTCACTGGAAAACGCCCTAAGAAAGAAAACTGATCCGTACATTTTTCTTGCTCTTTAAAGACATATGTACGAGAGCTTACAGCACATGCCACAAAGTTTTGTTGATACCTACCATTGACATTGTTGTGGTAACTGAACACCGTTTTACACATACTTTACCGGGAACTCAGGTGTTTTTTTTCGCGGCAGGGGGTCAGGTGTAGACACAGGTGAATAGAGTGAAAGGGAAATGTTTATCCGTGTCAGGAGAACGAAAGCGAAAGTGGAACTACATCACGTCTGGTTTGGGCGACAAAAACAGGAAACGTTCGTCTGAGCCTTGTCAAATGATAACACACAAATCGGAAAGGAGGCCCCCAAAAACAACCGGATAAAACTGGCCTATGTATGTGTCTGATCATATTTTGGCAATTCACAGAAGACGTGAATACCTGAAGACGGTCTTGAGTATGTCTGAGTTAAAAAAAAAGAATTCTTAACTACTTTTGTTGCCTGTTATCCTTTACATCAGAACTTCAAAACTCTGACTCTTTTTTTCTTCTTCATTTTTCTGGACTCAAAATCTGGCGACATGCAGTAAATAACGGACGCCATAGGGCGACGTCTTGTGGTACTGCACCGTCTAGTGCGATTTCTTCTCCTTAATAAGTTGACCTTGTCCTCGTCCCCATCAGGTGCACCTGGCCCCAACCGCGTGTCCGGGCCCACCGTTCTCGTTCCCGGGTCCCATGGTCTCGTTCCCGGCCCGCAGGGTCCCCCCGGGTTGCCGGGTGTGTCGGGCTTGCGGGGCCCGCCCGGGCCCCCGGGGAAGTGCTCGTGCGGAGGCGGCGCTAGGGCTGGTATGATGGCAGGTACTTACCTTTGTTTTACCTGCGAATTTACCTGTATACTTAATTGTGAACTTACCTGTTATAATTCCACCAACCATCGTAAGGCTAACGTCATATTTCCATATAGGGGCCCGGTCGGGCAGTTTAGATTGAACGAAAAGTATGATATAAAACACAACAAAAACACAAAAACGTAACAACATGCCTTGTGCATATTTATTGGTATTAACTTGGAAATATGACCTAAGGCCACCACATTGAAAAAAATCGGTAACTTTCATTGTGGCGACCTATCCGTCGTAATCATGCGAGTTAATATCAACCGTTCTATGTCTCCTCCTCAGACAGCCCTCCCGGCGTGACGTCACATCACCACCAGGACCACCATTTCCAGTCGGCTCACGTGGCCCTACATCACAGCGGGCACCCCTTCACAATGGACGACCTAGGTAATGTACAATAAACAACAATAACAGGTGGTCTTCAACTCCTACTTACCTATCTGTAACACTAATGCTACGTTCTTTACGTCCGGATATCGCGGTGGTACCCCTCGTTGTGCTCACGATTAGCATATGGGGTCTATTTTTCGCCGGGTCCCGAGTTGATTTTAACTGCTAGTTTAAACAAAAAAACAATCTGGGGGCCCGGCCGTGTGCCAAAAGAGCCCGGTACCCGAGGGATGTCCCACGGGGCCACGCCTAGGGGTCACCGTCACGCCCGAAAGTGCAAAAACTACTTTATTTCAATCGTGACCATAGCATTAGTACCTAGGCTATAGTAACCTGCTGCTGGTATAGCTATCTTGTCTCTCTTTCAACCTCGTTGCTGCTCCTTGCTCTATCGTGGTTTGGGCTGGTTCTCTTCGGGGATGTAGGAGCTCTCCGTCGCACGGGCCACCGTTGGTCCTCGGTAGTAGTTTTACGAGGTTAGATAAATTTCATGTGTGGTTTTACGCGTCATGATAATCTCATCATTCTGGTCTCTCACCAGTGTTCCGGTGGGCCGACAACTCTCCTCCCCTGACCCACAACGCGTTCTCGTTCCCAGAGGACAAGTACATCCACATCACCGTGTCAGGGACCTACTACGTCTACAGTCAGGTGAGAAGAGACATGAGGTTCTAACGGATGTAAAGTAACAATAGGCTTATGTTTGAGCTTGTTCACCAACATACACACACGTATACACTGCCTAAAATATAATCTCCATGACATTAAATACATGTAATACAATGTTGCGTTTTGGTGTAATAAACATTTTAAGGAATTAAGGTATTGATGCAGTAATATCTTTATCCGCTAGATGACG
This sequence comes from Branchiostoma floridae, assembly GCF_000003815.2. NCBI lineage: Eukaryota > Metazoa > Chordata > Leptocardii > Amphioxiformes > Branchiostomatidae > Branchiostoma > Branchiostoma floridae. The sequence continues at coordinate 3,438,388 of NC_049990.1, forward strand.
TACCACTACCAGCCAGGCAGCCGGAACGATTCCCATAACCCGCGGGTTGGACACCGCACAGTGCGGGTCCCGTGTTACCAAGACAATAACTGTGATGCAAAGGCAACTCTTATGGAGAGCGTGCACACTGTCAAGTGAGACTTCTTTTATTTCATATATTCGGTTTATTTGTACCTCCACGAAATAACAGAATAGTTTTTGTAATGTCTGTGTGTGTATGTGTGTGTATGTGTGTGTGTATGTATGTATGTGTGTGTATGTGTGTGTGTGTGTGTGTGTATGTGTGTGTGTGTGTGCGTGTGTGTGTGTGTGTGTGTTTGAGTATGTGTGTGTGTGTGTGTGTGTGTGTGGTATGTGTTTGTGTGTTTGAGTGTGTGCGTGTGTGTGTTTGTGTTTGTTGTGTGTGTTTGTGTGAGTGAGTTGTGTGTGTGTTTGAGAGAGAGAGAGAGAGTGTGTGTGTGTGTGTGTGGTATGTGTTTGTGTGTTTGAGTGTGTGCGTGTGTGTGTTTGTGTTTGTTGTGTGTGTTTGTGTGAGTGAGATGTGTGTGTGTTTGAGAGAGAGAGAGTGTGTGTGTGAGTGTGTGTCTGTGGGTATCAGGCTTTCTATTTTGTGCTGTTTTCTTTATGTCGTCCAGAAGACATAGAGACAACAGCACAAATTACTAAGGCCAATAGAAACGACTAAAACACGTCTAAAACAGCCGGAGCCGAACCTCTTCTTGGAAAGTAATTATACTAATCCTGTTGCCGACACATTTCAGATCGCATTCTGTGAATCTTGATAAATGAATAAAATTTTCTGTTCTCAGAGTCGAGTTGGACTCTCACGGAACCCCCATCAGTGACCAGGAGAGCCGGTACCACGGAGGTGTGTTCGAACTGTGGGCACACGACAGGATACAGGTGAGGGTACAACTCTCTTGTACGAGAACCAATTATATAGAAAATGCATTCGATCTTTTAACGTATTAGTAATACCCCTGTTATGCACGATCTTTGGGCGTATCGATAGAAGGTCGGCCATATTTAAGATCAACAGAGGGTTGCGAGTATTTTTCACCTGAAAACCGTCCCTGTCACATATAAGCCGTACTTTGTACCTTGTACAATTGTTGTGCAATAAAGTTATTATTATAAGCGAGGCTCGGGCGACTGCCGCAGACTCGTCGTCCGGTTGATTATGTGACAGGGGTATAGCTGTACATACATGCAGATATAAAGGATCAGATTATTGCATTACTGAAATATACGTTTGTTTGTTTGTTTGCTTGTTTGTTTGTTTATATAATGTAAGATTAATGTGTGAACAAAAAATTTATTATTAGAATATCGACATAAACACATGCATGAAAACGCATGACCAGAATAAGCCAAGATGTTGGACTCGGAGCCTAGGGGTCCCGAGTTCGATACCCGCCGTGCCTCCGACGCTGTGCCCTTGGGAAAGGCAGTTTACACGACTTTCCTCACTCCACCTAGGTGTAAAAATAGGTATCTACCTGACTTCGGTTGGGGAGGTAAATACTACCGTTACCTCCTGTCTGCACTATGTATGTGTCACTGTTTTTTTTTTTTTTTTTTTTTAAACAACAACAACAATGGTACATTTGTCAACCACTAAGACTAGTGTTTGTACAGTCGAGTACTATTGCACATGGAGGGATAACATATACTGATGTGTCTGGACGAATAACATGTGTAACTTAACATGCAGTACATGGGCAGTGAAACAGTCAGGAAAGACAAAAACATGTAGTACATTTGTCAAAATATATGTGTCACTGTTACAAGATGTTACTAACTTGAGTGCAGTGTCACATTGTCCCGTCTTTCCAAAAAGCAAAATATAAAAAGATTTTACGAAGCCTAAACTGAAGCATAACAATAACGTGAGTCATATTTTTCCCCTCGCAGGTGGAACCCATCACCCCTCACCATGAGTACTCAACTCTGATGCCACAGTCGTTCTTCGGGGCGATGTTTCTGGCACCGGCTCCACCGGGGGATGACGGAGAAGAACCACAGTAGTAAACTAACGTGAAGCGTTGCCTGGATCTCCCCATGCAGACCCTCTTGGCAACGTCACTGATACTGTAAATGCAGAAACTTTCGCGGTGGTTTTATATTCGGGGTTTTCGCAGTGACCACTAAACCACGATCGCGAACTTCGAATATCCATAATACAGTATGCGCCTACAGTCCAGTACTGTAAATAAGTTCGCGGTATGGCGCTACCGCGAATTCAAAACCACCGCGGACAGCCCATTTTCCCGCTGCCGCGAAAGTAAATGCATTTACAGTACCCCCTTTTCACAGGATAGAGAGAGGCCAAAAATCATCGGTCATTGATACCATCGAGTTATTTCATTGGAGACGCATCGACGTTATCTCCATGCAGATTTACCAGTGGCATAAGATAGTATCAAAGCTGGTTAAGGAATACAGCCGGCCAAAGGGAGTCATCAGCCACTAGGAGCCAAACACACTCCCAGGCCGGTTTCACTCCTCTGGCAGCTTTTGATATTATCTTATGCTACTGTAGGATCTGCTTGGAGATTAGCATCAAAGGTCATAGTTAACATATTTATTCAACTCTCACTGCCAATAATGCTGAAAAAGATATGATGTTTACTTTGTCAATATTTTTCGTCTTTAAATTGTGTTTTAATTGATCTTTTTCAACTTGCAACAAGGATGTAGAGAAGCATATAAAACCCTGTGTGTAGCTGTTCAGTATGACTTTATTTTGTTGTCATTATGAGTCATGCGTTTTCTGAATAATTCTTAGCTTTTTTATACCTAAGCCTGATGTTTTAAACACGGTCTGTCTTACATATTAATGTCTTTAAGAGTAACACAAACGGAAGGAAATTTATATGAAGCATACAACCAATGTACAGGGAATAAAGAAATGAGAACAGTCTACACATATTCAGCAATGCAATTATGTATATTTTGATTTGTGGCTGGTAAATTAGTTTGATTGCCTTTAGTCTTTTTATTATATGAAGACTTCTCTGTTTCTTGTATATGGTGCAAATGTATTCACATAATACATAATTACTTTCTTACAAATTTCATTATCAATGTACAAAATGCATGTTTACAATCAAAGGTGATTTAGGACATCGTTTGAATACATGCTAACCTATAGTATGGATGTAAATAGTTTCATCAGGTTGGTCAATCAATCGAACATAGCTATAAGTAGTTTTCTTATATTTCTGCTTCAATAAAGTTACGACAGTCTGTCTGTTGTCTTCATAACATCTGTGCCTTTACATCGACGAAGACAGCAGAGACGGCTGTTGAAACGTAGCAGAAAATTAAGATTAGGTGCATGTAAGGCAACTATGTTCGACCACATGTTAACATTTTGCGTACTTTTTCCTCACAACCACAGAACTCTAGTTGGCGTTTTGAGGCAGATATAGACATAAGAATGGCTATACCTAAGTTGATTTAACCCTTTGACTGCCAAGGACCGTACCGTGACATTCGAGGGGTTAATAGTCATACGTTCAACACATTACGTTGTATCCCATGATTTCCATACTGTGCGTTCCTTGCAAATTACCATGTATAGATAACGTGTATGATTTTACAACAACGGAATTTGTAATACAACTGTTTATACGTATGTATAACAGATATAGTTCATATTTCACAATCTGTGCGTTCTCTTTCTCGTTATACATACACATACTATATAGCAGTCTTCCCGATTCGCAGAGTCACAGTATTTAACATTATTTACACTAAAACCATTCGCTTTCCAGCATCAAGGCTGCTGATGCCGAGGGTCCTTTCGCTACGGACTAGGCTCTCTCTGGTTAATGCTCACGTATCATATAATTCAAAGTCTTCTTGGCCTTCAAAGTTAACACCTTGCTAGTGCTGTTGCAGACGGCTTTATGGGCGTTCCTTGTCCCAGGAAAAAAATGCGAAAAAAACGGTTCGTTTTGAACAGTCTTTCCTGCAATACCGAGACAGGGCAGGTTCTATATACAATAGTCTTGTGGGCTCAACGCACGCGAAGGCAAACAGCAAGTTTCATATTTTAAGAGTATCAACAATATTGTGCAGAGTCTTGGATTGACGTAGCTCTTAATACATGTACTTCATCATAAGGGAGATGGTGCAATACGTTTCTTCCCCACAAGGGTTCGCTTTTGATCCTTGACCGTCCACTCTCGCGTCTCCCTTTTTGACAACGCCTCAAGGGCGTGGCCAAGTTGACAACTGTGAGTATCAAAGTAAGTGTTGCTGTGATTTTGACTCCATGAAATTCTGTTTGTCTTTTCCGGGAAGATCCCATTACTTTCCTGGAATTTTACAATCCCCGTCACGGAAGCGTAAAGTCTGGCGGACAGGCAGCGCATGCGCACTTGGTGATGTATCTGTATGACGCGGTGACGAAGGTTCCGTCCGTGCACTTTAATCTCACCGCCTTGAGCTTGGACAGCTTCGCTTGGCAGCTCTGTCTCTGGAAATGTAAAAAAAAACGCTATAAGTAAACAAACAAATCATTTTGCCTCTTTACCTGCATGTATGCAGGTATGGTTTTGATGCTGGTGGGAACTTTTCGGTAGCCGGGGATGTAGGGCGCTGTATCTCGTGAACGGATGGTGCGAGCACGACGATTTTTGGTACGTGGGTTGGGGGTGGTAGCCTAACACTCAGGTTTGATTTTGGGCCTCCTGGCGTTTGAACTTGACATTGCAGGTGGCATTTTTGGTGTTTTTGGGGCACTTTTGGCGCTGTGTGTCCGGAACGATACGCGCGATTGCGACGATTTTTGGTGCATGGGTGGGGGGTTGTTGCCTGTTGCCTAGGATTGACTTTGGGCCTTGTCGCGTTTGAACTTGACCCGGCAGGTCGAATTTTGTGTCCGAGAGGGGTGTTTCCGGAGTTATATCTTCTGAACGGCTGGTGCTGGCGCGATGATATTTGGCACATGTGTCGGCGGTGGCTGAATAATGCTCAATTTTGATTTTGGCGCCCTTGGTGCTTGAACTTGACATTTTAGGTTACCTTTTGTGCGGGCACGGGGCGTGCGCTGTATCTCCGGAACGCAAGGTACCATTGTGTTGCTATTTGGTACGTGAGTTGTTTGTGGTGTCCTGGTGGTCAGGTTTGATTTTGGGCCTCCTAGTGCTTGAACTTGATACTGTATAGGTTGATCCTGTTTTTGTGTGGTTGGGGCATCCTCCCAATATCTGCTTGGTTTTAAAAACAGATTATGGTTGGGTGTAGAACCATCATCTGGCCTGGGCCACCTTCAATGTATCAGGTTACTTAGTGACACTGACAGTTTGCCAGATGACGGGAGTGTACAAGATTATATATCTGTTGGTCAGGTATAATTGGAGTTTGCTTATTACTCTTTGTGGTGTTTCTAGAGCTGTATAGTACTGAGTTTTAAGTTTCGGTACAAGTTCCTTTACCCTGTTGGCAATCATGGTTGAACTTGAACTTAAACAGAAGAAGATGCAATTTTCTAATGTGGAGGAGAACTGTATAGAGTGTGGGCATAAGAGAAAGGTATGTGTATGATTTGTCCTGTGTTTCTTTTTGTTTCTTTGGTAATGCCATTTCCATACTGTATACAGGTAATTTGTTGTTTTGGGCTAGTCATATTCGCTTGGTTTTTGGGCCTGCTTAATCTATGGTACAGGCAGGGTTAGTTTGCTGGGTGTTTGCTCTGACTACAACAGCTTCTGAACTTTCAAAGCTTCCATTGCCAGTAGTCTGTGTAACACAAACTCCGCTGTCCAGGGCTGTAACTGGCCCCTCCCCGCGGGCCGGCGGATGTTTGGCGGGCTGCTATAAGCGAGATTTAATCAGGCTACATTGCCAGCAGCTTGCCATCTATAAATGGGATTGACAAGGACATTTTTCATAGTAAATTATGCTGTTAAATTTGGCTTAGATACTACAGGAGATTTAGGTTTGGGTTGGATGGATTGAATGAAAATATCATACCACCCTGGGGACTAACTGTTGCTGCTGCATGGGGGCTACCACTATTCATATTGTCTAATGTCTATGGAACTACAGATAAAAGTATCATTGGTCAAATTATGCAAGTAACATTCCGATGTCAAGTGAATAACACCCCAGAAATAAATCTTTAATGAATATCATTGGAAGAACACAAACCAAGGAGACTTAGCAGCTGCATTAGGTCAGTACATTGAAATAGGAAGATATTAGTATATCATGTGACAGAGTAACTACATGTGCATGGGCCATCTGAGACAAAAAAAGGTAGCGTCTCAACAACTTCAAAGTACTGTGGTTGGTTACATACTTAAGAAATCCAAAATAAGTAATGTTCATCCATGTCCAAACTTACAAATTCAGAAAATGGAATTTCAGAGTCAGACTTTTGCATGGTGCACAACCAACACGGTAAAAAGCTCATTTTTCCAACCACGTACCACAGACAAAAAGGCAAAAATACCCAATAGGTCTACAGAAACCCAATACATTTCATGCAGGCCTGAGGTCTACGAACTCTTGTTTGATACTGTGATGCCACTGCTTGGAGATTAAGGTTTAAACAGTTAGCATCGTGATTGACGTAGTAAAATACTTGACTATGTACAGAGTTCTTTATCGGCTTACAACCAACCAAACACACACATGTACAATTACTTCATTGGAATTGACTATTTTGATTGGTGCATGGTTAGGAACGAAGCCCGTGCCAACTTATTAAACAATGTGTGATTGGCTAACAAGCAAACACGTCACTACATATAGTTTCTTCATTTGCTGAAAGAGAAACTGTTGACCTCTTAAACGGTATTTGATTGGCCAGGAACAATCACGTCATTATTTACACAACACTTGATTGGCCAACAAGTACGTCACTAACGTTACATACTCTTCCTTCATTGGCTGGGAAAGAAACGCTTGACACGATATTTCATTGGCCAGGAACGAATCACGTGACTACTAACACGACATTTGATTGGGTACACATTTCAAGAAATAAGTGTCACTCACCCTATACTGAAACGGATGTCTGAGAATGGGCGAGAACTCTATGATGGGATCAGTTCTGGAGGACCGGCGACACGCTCCCTCACATCTCGCCATCAGGACATTCTGACAACAAAAAAGGAAAGAAAGAGAAATGTGAATAATGCTGTTTTATTCAAATTCGTACCGTTTATGTTGATGGGACAGTCGTTCACAGTACATTGATCAGAAAGCTAGGTTGGGCATCCAGATAAGTAGAAACGACGAAATACAGAGAATGTAGCCTGAAACATCTGACTGTTTTTAACTCCTAGGCCTATCAAGTTGCTTTAGTGGCTTGCACCCCGCCCGCCAAGAGTACATTAGATGACTAAGTCAAACGTTAATCCTTTCCGCACCGGATCTCGATTTGTTGATAATCCAGAAATAAATCACAGGCGCAAAAATAACACCGCCAGGACGCCGGTTTAGTCGAGTCATGCTTTTTAAAGGTCATTCCAATTAACGACACAACAAAACCCAAACAACAGGGTCGAGTTTATGGACCAAGAAAACAACCTGTCGTCTTTATCAGATGTTTAGATCGTTAACTTGACAGGGTTGGTTAAGGAAAGAATGATTTTAAGTAGTCTCTACCAGACCTACGGGCGGAGGGAAGAAAATGAAGAAATCAGGGGAGAGGGCATCTTATGTGAAAGGGGCATTTGAGTAGTACAGAATTGTCCGTTTGTTGCAAATGGTAACTCTATGATTTAAAAGTCCTCTCACAAAATGGCCCATTTCTACTATAATTTTTCTGGTCTATTTGGTCCACCTTTACCTATATTTCTAGCCTATATTGGGTCCATTTCTACTATATCTCTAGCATTTGGGGGCATTGGTAATATGTTTGTAGCCAATAGCTATTTGGTCAATTTCTACTATTTTCCTAGTCTATTTGGTCCATTTCTGCTATATTTCTATCCTATTTGGCCCATATCTACTGTTTTTCTAGCAACCCATACAAATTCAGGTAGAAACTACAATGTGAAGGCTGGCGTGGGTTGAGGGAGGTGAATGCTTCTCCGGAAATGTCCTATAGTCAGCGATTTCATTCCGCAGTTCTGACAACTCCTGACAGAACGCGTCTACATAAATGTTAGGAAAATAATTGAAACGTGGATGTGAGTTTATAAAAGGTCCAAATTCGTAACGAGTCGTCATTTCCTGCGTCAGTCCGTAAATTTATTTTGAAAAGTAGTTCCTTGCCAACTTTGCTCGAGCTCCCAATCTGTACAGTAGCAATTTCCAAAGCAAATGAAAGTTTCTAGACTCATTCTACGTGTTTTACGCATGTTTTGCAACATATTTAGTGCTATTTTCCAGATATGCATGTTGAATGATTCACCTTTTCTTACGGAAATGGCCCGATCCTTCTATCTGCTTGGAGATTATACAGTAGTCTTGAATAAACTATACGCTTGTGTTATTTTTGGCCAAGATCTCAGCGAAACGTTCAGCGTATTTGTTTATCTATGACGCATTTTGTAGTCAACCACAATGTCACTCTTGGCTAAATGATATGTAGCCCTTTTCTACTGTAATTATCTTCATGAAAAATGTAGATATAGTTTTGGGTGTGTCTGTTTGTGTTTCCAGATATTTGTGGTCAGCATAACTCAAGAACCTCTGGTTTGTAAACTGTCTTCAGGCACCTGTTAGCAGCTAATGTTCCTCGGCAAACACCTGAAGTGTACCTTGTCACATCTTATCAGCAAGGCCTTAAATATTTTAACGGTCTATTAACGTTATAAAGAGCATGACCATGCCAGCATCGTTCTGATCTCCAAGTAGATGTAGGGGTGGAAGAGATTTCCACATAGATTTAGGCTTGGATTCAACCTTATTACCTGTCTTTACCGACGTCTCGGCAGGTAGCTGCAATACTGTCATGATCAGTCAAGAGTAAAGTGTAATCTCGAACCTACGGTAGCATAAGGTAGTATCAAAAGCTGCCAGAGGAGTGAAGCCGGCCTAGAGTGTGTTTGGCTACCAGTGGCTGATGACTCCCTTAGGCCAGCTGTACTCCTTAGCCAGCTTTGATACTATCTTATGCCACTGGTTAATCTGCCTGGAGATTAGGCAAAGTGATCTTTTTCTTGTCGTATTGTGAAAATGAGTTCACTTTGCTGCAGCTTCAAAACGTCGCAATCTTCCACCCTACCATCTGCTTGGAGATGATTCATCTCTCCAGAACCGTCGTGAAACGTCAGGGCTGACTAGTCTCTACTAGGCTGGCTATTATAGGGAGAATAATTTGCCAGAGGACTTCTGCTACCAGAGATGAGGAGTTGGCCGGCCGGCCGCCTTCATTTGAGGGAAGCAAGCAAAACAAAATCCCGACCACTACTATCTCCGCGTCCCAACCTCTGCTTGGAGAATAAGATGAATCATCTCTACCGAACCGTCGGTGAAACGTCGGGGCTGACAGAAGTAGTGATTTACGCCCGTGTTTACGGTGCGGTGAGGACAGCCCAGCGGCCTGCTCAGCCTGGAGGTGGCCGCTGGTATAAACAGTCTCCCCGCTCTGTCTGCTGCAGACGATCGCGACGAGTCAGTCACCGCAGAGTACGTGTGTGTGGACTGTGGAGACAAGAATCTCACCATATGTAAGCCAATGCAGACAGATAGAACGTCCATATAGGGTCATATAGGCTCATATACGTGTTTTCACTCACGTGACTCTGACGTAAGAATTGTCCGCCATGCTAGCTGGTTAAGCCTGGAAGGTGCCTGGAAAATTTCACTGGAGAGTACGTGTGTGTGTGGACTGTGGAGACAGGAATCTCACCATATGTAGGCCATTGCAGACAGATAGAGCCTCCTTATATGTCATCGGTCATACATGACGATCTTTATTGACTGAAAAAAAAGTACACTGACTTTCGCAAGGTCTACTTCAACTACAGCCTACAGTACCTTGGCCGCACCTGGGGCAATTACTGTCGTATTGAGGTCACCTGAGTGGCGCCGAATGGCAGCTCGCTCCAGACCCTTGCGATTTTTTGCCCCGCCTATTGTAAGCTCCTCGCAATTCAGCCCCTGGCTGCAAAGAGTAAGTAGTCGGCCCACCCAAATAAATAATTATATATCCGAACACACAGGTGTATACGATGCTGCAGATGATCGCGACGAGTCAGTCGCCCAAGACTACGTGTGTCATTGGAGACAGGAATGCCGCCATGTGTAGGCCATTGCAGACAGATAGAACGTCCATATAGGGTCATGTAGGGTCATACAAGTGTTTCACTCACGTGACTCTGACGTAAGAATTGACTGCCATGTTAGATGGTTAAACCTGGAAGTTGCCTGGAAAGGTTCGTCTGTGAGACACGTACGCTTGGCACAAGTCAGCCATTGGAGCCTGTGTGTGTGTAAAGAGCCAAGACTTTCAGCATATGTAGGCCAGTGCAAAGAGAACTTTCTACAGGATGTCTTCGGACAGAACTTCAATGACTTATTTTTTTGTCATACCTGGACCGCGATAACGTTCGATATGGACAGGGTGATAAATATAGAATACAACACGGTGTATTCCATATCACCCGAGGTGCCAGCCCGACCGCGGGAAGGATCGCCCGAAGGCCGGAGGCATTGAAACGTGTGTGTGTGTGTGTTTCGAGTAGGAATGACAAAAATAAGATTTGTATCAGTGCAAGGACAAGGGATCACTTCTATGCACTGGACTAAATCGACAAAAGATAGACCCATCTTGTCCCCAAAAGTCAACTACAGGATTGTCAATGCTCACTCTTCGGCTGACCCTACTCTGGCGAGTTATTGCCTGTATTATCTAGTATTTACCCAGCCCCGGTTAGACTGTGTACACTTGGCCGTTGTTAATTCCCCGTGTGGAGTTAAACACGTGTCAGAGTTGGCTGGTTTACTACAGGGGGTAATCTGTTCCTTCCGTGGGGAGAACTCTACTTGTCAACAGCTCCTCACGCCAGATGGAGCGTGTAGGAATCGGTAAACACACACACAGCTCCAAGAAGATGTCTTTAGGTTTACTACAGCGGGTCCTCACGAGAGTGAAAAACGGTGTAAGTCTGAAGATGGACATGTAACGTAAGGTTACCAGTTTACGTGCAGGACCAGTTTACGGTCACTTATTGGTGGATGCAGACTTCGAGGTCAATTGTAAAAAAGAACATTCTCTTGAGTAGGAAAGAAGTACGTTTATATCATCTATGTGTCTTGCCTTATTTATCATATAACTTTGCATTCAGCAAATCACGTCTGAAAAGTCCGACAACAATTTACATTTACGCTTGAGTGCGCACAACACTATTACAGATGACCCGGTTCTGATCGTAATTCTAGACGGCTATTTTCGTCCCCTCTTTAAAATCCAACAAACTCTTTATGAATTGAAACATCACCTCAAACGGCATTATTAACAAATCGACCGTAAACTGGTAACCTTACGTTACAGAGATTTTCTGACGTGCCATCGAAAGAAGAGACTCTTTTTTTCACAAACCTTACTTCATATGTACTGATGTTTCGGTGACCGTCTGTAAGCAAAGCGGTTAAAACACGTACACCGCTCCACGCAGATGTAACGTTACTGATCACGCTTGTTTTTCGTATGTCTACCAAGTTTTCTTCGACTCTGGTAAATACACGGTCACACATCTCCAACCAGAAGTGTGGTATAAGCAGAACAAAAATCGTGTTTCCCTACAATCATCGTACATTGAAACTCGTTGTCATCAATTACTTTATTTTATTGATAAGTTATCCTTTTCGGTATTTTTCACAAAAATGCCCCTGAAATTTCATCCCTAGCCGCTAGAGGACCCTGACTTACGTCACTTTTTTTCCTAGCACAAGAGCTATGTCACGCCCAAACATCGTGACCATAACTTGTTGAGAACACGAGATATGAGACCCGGAAGTTCTACACCGTATCAAAGGAAGCCGCTAGAGGGCCCAAAATCTACTCATTTCCAGTTTTTGTCACACCCTCCCAACTAAAACTAACCCATCCAGCTGTTCTTGAGTTATCTTGACCAACAGACATTCAAACGCTAGTGAACATATAATCTCCGTAACTTTTCATGGAGGTAATAACAAGTAGTTATGTGTCCTCTCTCACCCAGGTAAGTTATACGTATATCGGTAGAATCGTGTTACTCTGTGTTTGCTCTATGTCATCCCGGGTCACGTGTTTGTGAATAACGCAGCCCATGTACACCATTAATCCAGCCTCAGAAACAACAAACAAAACGTTCTTTTAAGCCATGAAAGTCGCAGGTTCAAGTCTAACGCGGCAAAATGAAGTCGTTTGTAAGTAACTGCCTTGATAAGTATAATACAATTGTTGAATATAGCTCAATAAGACCATTTAGGGGAAACATAACATCTAGCCTGGATACCAGACCCCAGCCCGATCTCGATAGATATTTTTTTAGATCGGGCTGGTAATGCTGAACAGTATGTAATACGTCACGAATCTCGGGCGACACTCTGGTGATCCACAAATACGACCGAAGCTCGTTGTCTACGTGACAGAGGCTTAAGGACCCTCAACAGCGATGTTCGAATTCCAGACATGACCGAAACAACAGACAACCACAGGTTTGCCACAGTGCACGTTGCACTGACAGTAGAGAACTCAGAACATTCCTGCGTCTTGATCAAAGGGGTATGTCGTCTACACTGCACTGGTGACAGAGCTACATGTAGAACCACGCAAAAGATTTGTTGACCGATCTTATGCGCCCTGCGTATGTGCTTGAAACTACATGCATTGGCTTTGGATCTCAATCGTCAAATTCTTTCAACCATGTATTTCTTGGTAAATTTCTCTCATAGTGTAGTTATCGCCCTTTTATCAGATGAAGTATCTTGTTGGATTTCAACATAGACTGGGTTTGCACGACTTGACACATGCCGTGAGGATATGATGAATTATACAATTATAAATTATTATAAATTATTGCAGATCGTAATCGGAGACATGTTTTTCGTAACCACCCATCCCGGTCCATTTGCAGTAAATGCAGCGTGTGATGGTAATTGTCCCTTCTTAATAGTGCATGGACATGGATACAAACAAGCCACTTCATTTGTGTCAAACTGAACACTCTTCACTCTAGTTTGAATCAGAATTTTTCTGAGATTGAAAGTACTACTTGTAATTTATTAGGACATCTTAAAGGGGCATTCCACTCCAGAAGGGAGTCTTGTTTTCCAATAGATAATGTGCCAATGAATACATAATCAGCCGAATTTTGTGGAATTCACCTTAGGATGAATTACGTGATGTGTGTTTTATAAAACAATAATGACACTCACTAAGCCCATGCAGACCCTACCCATGCATTCCCTATACGCATAGACACTTTGTTTATCGTACATATTTTCGGAATAAATGAGGTACGCTAAGCACACCGAGAAGGCAGATTGCTCATAAGATAGCAAAGAATACAAGAACAAGACGAGATTTCTTAGCGAACCTGAAATTAGTTTTGTAACCTTAACTAAAACTTTTGCATTGTATTCAGCCATAGGATTAATTCAATTAGAGGGTACTTGGGGAGTTTAGTAGAACATTGAATGCTTTTGAGGCATGTGGAGCAACTGGGTACTTTATCGTATAATGTGAAGTAGTATGCAGTTATCACTTCCTAAAATTAATATCTATCGGAAAATAATACTCCTGTGTGGAGTGGAATGCCCCTTTAAACGTCAATTCTAAAGGTTTTTTTTTAATTAGCTAAGGGCGCGGTCATGATTGCTATATGGCGTTTTTGGTGGGACAGCCATGCATGAAAAGTTCAGCTGTCTTCTTACACAAAAGGTCGTCTAAGATCCTTGTCGGTGTTTGGTACTGTCACAGCCTGCTTGGAACGAATAAGTCATCAAAATCGTACGATGATATGTAATCACACGACGCATGTGACCGCACCCTTAAACGACGCATGGTGCCATTAATATTCAGGGTGTGGAACTGTGGGAGTCATTGCTCCGAGTAGAAGGCTGTTTGTGCGCTCTTGAGTAGAACAGCATTTTTCTGGGACACGATGTTTGTTCACCCCATCATGAAATGACCTTCAGGTCGGGAAGACTTCAGAACAAATTTCGTTCCACGCAATTAGTTCACTCATAGTGAGCAATTGGGCTGGTCTCAATCATGATGTTTCTGACCTAGGGCGAAGAGTTGCTGTTACAGTTCCAATCATGTAACCCGTAACATTGAGTGGCCTTCAGGCCTTGTTACGTGGTGACCATTGAGTAAAAAAAAAAAAAAAAAATTACGTTCCGTCCAACCTCTCAAATCCAACCCTTGTGTCTAAAATTCATTTGTTTGAAAATAACATGTCATTTGATTGTATCATTTCAGTAGTTGTTAAGTTAGTTAGCCCGTCAATTTTCTTCATTTTGTTATACATTTTCAATTAAAAAAGGGACTGATTTTAATACCGTAGATAGGGACTTATTCGTATACATTTAATATTGTTTCTGATTTGTGAATTGTATTTTTTCTTTCAAGTAAATACCAATGTAGTTGTGTATTTTAATGTTCTCGGGAACTCCTGAAAAACAGGACACTGCCCTGAGTGTGTATGTCCTGGTTAAATAAATGAAATATGAAATGAGAGCGTCTCACCTGCACCTCGCAGTCCAGTGTGGGATGTCTGATGGTCTGTACGTAGTGGAACCGTTTACACCTGCTGTTCTTCTTCCCTTTGCGCTCTCCCTTCTTCCGCCCTTCCCTTGCCCGCAGTTCGGTCACAAGGAGGAACAACAAGACAAGGACGTGTAGCACTTTTCGTCTGTGGAGCCTCATTGCTACGGTTTTATTGTCCCTTAAGAAATGATAACAGTTAAACAAATGAATGCTTGTTCACATTTCGTCTTAGTTCGGTGACAAAGAGGAACAACAGTACCAAGACGTGTAGTACTCTTCGTCTGGGGAGCCTCATCGCTACGGGTTTGTTGTCCCTTAAAAATGATAACAGATAAACAAATTAAATCTCGTTCCATTCTCAGTTCGGTCACAACAAGGACGTTATACGTCCTTGGTCACAAGGAGGAACAACAGGATTAGAACAAGTAGCACTTTCCGTCTGGGAAGCCTCATGCGTAGGGTCTTGTTGTTCCTAAAAAATAATAAAGATAAATAATAATGTTTATAAAAAATGAAAAGAACAATGCTGGTGTGAGACCGCGTGGGGTAATCGGCAGCGCTTTGTGCTCAGCCCCAAGAGGTCCTGGGTTCAAAACCTGCCATGTCTCTGATCTTGTGGGAGAAGAGATGCTGCTACAATGAGCTTAGTTCAGTACCTAGAAGTGACGCTAAGCAAACTCGTTAAAAACAGATAACAGATAAACAAATTAATGGTTGTTCACATTCGAATCAGTTCGTCTCAGTTCGGTCACCAGTAGAAAAAACTTCCACAAAGGCGTGCATAGTGTTTTGATGTTCCAGCAAATAGATAGACGACAAGACAACAAAACCAGAGGTTCCGCTGCAGTACCGTAGGAAGCCGCTAGAGGGACCATAATCGTTTCCTTCTTTTACCAACCACTACCAACATACCAAATATCAACAAGATCAAACATGTCCACGACTTCTCAAGTTCTACTGTTCGAAAACAGGCGCACACACGGAAACAAAAAATGACCTCTTTTTAAGAAGGTACTTGGGGTCTATTCTTGGGGATAACCGTCGATCTGTCCTACAAAAGGCTGTTGCAGTGCCGTGTCGATGCCAGTTTTGTCAGAGCCTCGCCAATAATTGTAATAAAAAGAACACGTACGATGTAACGTTGCGTGACTGCGACGTTAGCTGACAAGATCAACGTAATGCGCAAATCGTCGGAATTTGCCGCTTTCACAAATTTTACCCTGAAATCTATTATACATACCTGGGTATACAAGACTTGAGAATGAACTATCATAACATGGTACAGTCGCTTGCGTTTTACGATGGACGATTGTTAGTGAAAGTTGAAGATGTTGACGCCCTGCGTTTGCAAACCTTAAACCGGAGGGCGGTGAATTGAATGTGTACCGAAAACATCAACATAACTTCACAAAGGTGTGCCCGACTGAAACAATGCGGTACAGCTCCACCCAACTCCCAGTGACGTCCACGGCAGGACCACCTACGTTTCACCTCTGACCTCCAGTCCTGTTTCCCGCGCTTTTGTTTAAGGGTCACACAATGTGAACAGGTATTAAGTGGCACATGTGTTGATGTACACCTTTCTTTAAACGTACGTCATCGTTTGAGACTTCTTTGAGAGTCGAATTGTTAAGAGTTTGTGAAGAAGTAACATAACATGTACAAGGCACCTCTCTCTTCAGTAAGCCGGTCTTAGAATAATAGACGCTGAAGGGGAAAATCGTGACCTTTTTTCTTATATGTAGCTCTCAGCAGTACATATCATTACCATCATTACTAGAATAGCCACTTTGTTTCTGAATGTCACCATTGTTATCTATACCGAAGTCTTTTATTTTCTGTATGTTTAGTATATATTCTGTATGTTCTATGGTGCAATTAGCCCTTGGGCAAGAACTTGTAAATAAGCTTTCAATTATATACCGTCTTTTTCCCGTCAGCTGACAGAAAATTAAAGACGGCATATAAGGATAAGTAAAAGTCACGATTTCCCCACCAACCTCTGCTTGGAGAGTAGGACCACCTTACGCTCCAAGCAAAAGGTTAGGTTCCGACTTTTTTTTTACGTTTTGGGGCGTTTCTATCGGGATTTCTATTTTGTGGTGTTTTCTTTCTAAAAATGCAAAGAACATGTAAAAAAAAAAGCCGGGTCTAACCTCTGCTTGAAGAGTCGGACCACCGTGTCTTCGCGATGTAAGCGGAAACAGAAGAAACCACGGCGCTATCTGGGTATATCTGGAGCAAAGCGGCTTTTCCTCTGTCTGTGTAACGTTTAGATAAAACGTACTAACAGTACAAAGCCCGGGTTAACGTTGTGATGATGTCCAGAACCTGGACTGACTCACCACAGATTTGAGAGAATCAAGCATGGTTTACATTGAATATCCGTATCTCTGTTCGTCAAATTCAATTTGGACTCCACTGTTTAAAATTCGGTATCTGTTGTTAGAAATACATTGATTGTTTTGTGCTATTTTTCATGTTGTATAATTGCAAGTTGGATATACATTGCATGACTGACGTCCGTTGCTACTTTTTCTCGTCTACTGTTTTTTCTTGGTGTGTTCTACATAAATGCATTTATTAAAACTTTCATTGAACATAAAACAATTCTCCTTCTAATTATAACTTCACAAAACCCACACATAATAGAAAAGGTGGGATCTTTCGTCTTCCACTGTCTTCGAAAAAGGAGTCAAACCCAATAGCTTAGGACCTAGAGTTAGCTCTAACTACTTTTAGACTAGAGTAGGCACCTTTTATATTATTTTGTACTCTGTCTGAATCTCTCATGTTACCTGCAATTAGCCCACGGGCAAGAATTTGCAATAAACTTTATTATTGATAACATAACCAATACCCTTTCGGCGTAACACCCCAGCCTCGCGGCCACTTCTCCACTAGGGTGAAGGATGCTAAAAATAACATGTTAAAGTAAACTCAAGGAGCGGAAACGCTTCTTGGCACCTTCTTAAGGACCCACCTGTCGCCCACCTGTCGGAAGAAGACGTCGCGAAGACGTGACTCTGCACCTGTCACGGATCTTTACTTCTTAAGTCTTCCGGTATCACTTTCGTCTGTCTTAGCTCGGCAAGGAAGTCGGCAATGATACGGGCCTGGGACAGACTCTATTTTTAGGCATTTCAGTTTAGTGTATTCTGTTCTTGCAAAGGTTTTTGCATGTATTGATAAATAATCTCCAAGCAGAGATTGGGTCGTAAATGCATTTAATTTCGCGGGGATTTAATTTCGCGGTTGCGGGAAAATGGAGTTTTCGCGGTGGTTTTAAGTTCGCGGTAGTGCCATAGACTGTAGACACAGAATATAATGGATAAATGTTCGCGGTGGTTTTAAGTTCGCGGTTTTAAGTGGCCACCACGAAAACCACGAACATAAAACTACCGCGAACAATTCCGCATTTACAGTAGTGGTCAGGATTTTTACCGGTTCGCTCCCCTCAAATTCCTGACCACTCCTGTCTCCGCGACCCAACCTCTGCTTGTCGAATATTGATAAAGGAATAATCATGAGTTCCCTCTTCATTTCGATAAGTGTGATGGGTTCTTTAATGTGCTTATAATTTATTGGGTTTTTGTTGTGCTTGAGTTGCGGCTCCTCTCTACACACGGAAACGAAGGCTTAACATATCATTGGGATCACCGTAACTTCCACCTGTTTCGTGCGAACCGGTGTCCAGAACACCGACGGAACTGCTGAAGTTTACACCTCCGTACACAGCTAAATCTACGTCTGTACAGGGCCGACACGCGTGTGCTGTACCTGAGATGCTCAACTGTTGTTGGAGGAAGGTTTGGCAGGAAATACCGGAGTTTAACGGCTCTTTCGGGGAGGAAATGAAGGTTATGTCGATGAGCTGTGCGTGCGCTAACGCTTGACTTGGCTGAGAGGGCTGAGAACACGAATATAGTCGTCTTAGAATTTGCTGGCAAAACAGACATACACAGAGCTCGCTTTTTCCCTAAGGACAATTATTTAGCGAAACACTCTATAGTATTTCAGCATATTCAGTAGACAATTCAAGTTGGATTGGCATAGTGTATGCGTTTCCCAAACCTCTGGGACCCTCTAGGTGTAAACTGGGCTTGTATAGTGTAGTCATGTCATGTAAAAGATTTTCTTCGTCTATGCACCTTTCTATTCTGGCACCACCATTTCCTGCCAAAATTCCGAGAACCTGAAAACTAATCCCGGCAATTCGCCGAAATACAGTAACAGGTCTTTCCAAGCTGTCAGATGCAGGTAAAGCGAGTGTTATATTTACAGTAGAACTGTCATCACAGTCAGACACAAACCTGTCCCACTTCAGCATAATGAAACCGTCTCACTTCAGTCGGACACTCCGGCCCGCCGCGCCGCAACACACGCCAGATGTACGCGTTGACACGGGCTTCAAGCAGATGTAGGGTTGCCGATTGTCTTTTACACGCTTTTGCTAGCCTCCACCAGGCCATCCTACGGAGGTACGAGGATCGTAGAATTCGGCAAAAAAATCGGAATATCGGCCATGCTAAAGTAGATGTTTCTCCTGCGCGGCTAGCCAACTCCTCTGGTAGCAAAACTCCCCTGGCAAATTATTCTCGCTATAGTATAGGTATAAGGGGTCGTATAACAGCCAGCGTGGTCAGTCTGGTTTTGCATATATCTATATATCTCTTGATCTGTTTGTTATTTCAGCCAGCGACGGGGATGAATTCGAAGGCAAGTGTAATGGGGTCTTTAACATGCAATGGTTAATTACAAATTGGCTCCTGCTTAAAAGCTAACGTCACATTTACAAACCCGGGCCTGGCCGGGGTGTTTGTGGAAACGAAAAATAGAAATTTACACACAAATAATGCTCACGACTATTCTCTTTACGGCTTGTATAGCTTGGTGCCTTTTATGTCAAACTTTTCGTTCCCGAAAGCTGCCCGGCGTGGCCCCGGTTTGGAAAATTTGTGGCGCAGGCCTGAAATGCACTCCACAGATGTGACGACAGCTTCCTTATTGGCATCCTGTCCAAAAGGACGGTCTGATATATATAGAGTGGCGCCGCTTAATATATTTTCTTCAGTTAGAGATGGACAGAAATCAAAATGCGCACCACTAGGCGTAGCCAGTGCGACGTAGAAAACGACACATAAAAACGTTCAAAACAAGACGGTACCTTACATCTGCTTGGAGATTAATAGATATTTACCTTCTGTCACCTACGTAAGAGCCTTGGAGGGTGACAAGTAATAAATATACAATCTTTGGGGTCAGCATGGCCTGAAAACCTCTGCACTCTTCTGAAGAAGGCAAGCTGGAATGCTTCATACCTAACTGCAGTACCAAGTTGGAGATCTTCCTGATCGATTTCCCATGTTGTTTATGTGATGATGTATACTAGTAATCTCCAAGCAGATTCCTCCGGTGGCATAAAACAGTAACTGGGGAAGGACTACAGCCGGCAGAGGGGTAAAATCGGCCACCGCGTATACTAGTATACTAGTACTTTGTTTCTTTTGTCTATTCATGAAAAGTTCAAATCGGCCTGTAGGTCGCTTTTCGTTGAGGTCATGAAGTAGGTAAGGGTCAGATAAAATATAATAGAGATACAGTGTACATAATTCAATGTCTATACACATATTTTACACATGTATACTAGTATTATGTACTTTTGTTTGTTCTGCTTTGTCTTCAAGAGAACAACAGTTGTTTAGTTACTATGTATACACGCTGCTGACCAAAATTATGAAAGATATACACCGATACAATTAAGTTATTCCATGACAAGCAAAATAAGAACGACACATCATACTCGTACGTGAAAGCAAGGTCATTACATAGTGTCCTATATACTAGTATTGTCCTTGCTATGAGACAAACAAAAAATAAGGAAAGTGTTATTTACTTAAACTGATTAACATATGTATTTAGTAAACATGTACTAATAACTAACCGCTACTTGAAAGCCAGACGACAGCTGCCATCATTTGCCAGACGGGTGCAAAGTAACCATGAAGCCGGCGTGTCCGTGCGAATTATTGCTAAACGCCTGTTAACACCGTTTGACACAGCTGTCAGAAAATGGGCCGCTTGGATTCACCGAAAATCCTAACCATATCCGTGCGTTTGTTTTCCACATGATCATATGCGATTCATGGAGTGTCACGATTTGAAAGAGACAAACTGGGTTGAATTTGTATTTGATCATTTAATGCTTTTGATGTCTAGGTCTCTACAATCACTGAATATGATGTCTTAAAAGTTTCTGAACGGGACAAGCGAGCAAAACTGTAAATTATGGCAAATCCGACAAAATATGGTCTGGCTGTCTTTCGGCTTTCGCCACAGTCACAGCGTGCAAGTCAGGAGAATTGTTGCAAAATCATGCAACATGTATGGAATTAACAAAGCAATAATTCTTCTTACCTGTTCTGCAAATCGTCTCCTTGATCCAAGGAATCGTCCTAGACGCGAATGAAGCTACAGTAAATCCTGCAAGACGATGCTCGGATGTTTAAGACGCATATCCGAGGTCTCAGACAAAATCTCAAAGTCTTCACGGTGTCTCATCACGACAAGATTCCAACCGGAGCGAACTCATCCTCCAGATTTAGTCTAGACGCAAATTTCACGGTCAAGGACGGCGAGGAATCGTCTCAAACTTTAGAGACGCCCCCTTTCTTAGTAGTCTCCGGAGCTGAGTAGTGTGACGACAACTGCCCGATCTGTCAGCGACGACTCACAGACACACGGTGACGTCATAAATATTCGGCCGCGTAGAAACGTCTGACGTCCTCCCCTTTAACTGCTTCCTTGACAAAGACAGTACGTGGTTTGCGACTGTAGTACCTTCACCCTCACTGTTGCTGCTTTCCTGTCTAAGACAGTGCTGTTCGTCTTTAAGAAATTGCCTCCCCGTGTGGTTGTTCCCTTGCTTGAGACGTGTGGCGATCACAGGTTCATGTCGTCCCGAGATGACCCGTGATGTGTAGGTCATGCATCTACAGCGGCGAAGAAAGGCAAATCTCTCAACGACTCAAGACGACTTCTTGGCTACCTCCTCCTCGTCTAAGACGCTTTTTTCGTCTTTAAGATGCCCCCTTCGCTGTCTCCTTGCTTGAGACGTGTGATGCGCCCTGGCTCAGATCTGTCAGAGATGAGAGCACGGTGCCCTCATAAATCCTACGCAGCGATGAAACGTCTGAAGACGTCTACCCGGCTGTCACCTTGTCTAAGACGCCTTTTTGCGTCTTTAAGATGCCCCCTTCGCTGTCCCCTTGCTTGAGACGAGTCGAGTGATGCGCCCGGGTTCAGATCTGTCAGAGATGACCAGTGCACGGTGCCCTCATAAATCTTACACAGCGAAGAAACATCTCAATAAGACGTCTTGGTTGTCTCCTTGTCCATTAAAGACGGCGTTTTGCGCCTCTAAGATGCCCCCTTCGATGTCCCCTTGCTTGAGACAAGTCGAGTGATCATGCGTACGTGTTCCGATCTGTCAGAGATGAGTGCACGGTACCCTCATAAATCCTACGCAGCAAAGAAATGTCCCAAGATGTCTTGGCTGTCTCCTTGTGTAACTCTAAGACAGCCCTTTGCTGATGTGCACGGGTTCAGATCTGTCGGAGATGAGTGCACCGTGCCCTCACAAATCCTACGCAGCGAAGAAATGTCCTAAGATGTCTTGACTGTCTCCTTGTCTAACTCTAAGACGGCGTCTTGCTTCAGACGTGTGATGTGCACGGGTTCAGATCTGTCAGAGATGAGTGCACAAATCTTACGCAGCGAAGAAATGAGTCAAGACTTCTTCCAGGCTGTCACCTTAGCTAAGAGGTTGTTTTGCATCTTCAAGAGGTTCCCCTGGCTGTCCCCTTAAAGCCTGAGACATGTGAAGTGTACCGTCTAAGATCCGTCAGAAGTGACCCGCGCAGAAACGTTATAAATCCAGCAGCGCGGCTCTGCACCAACAGAAACAAACATCGCCGCGTGCTGACAGCTTTCTCGTCGACTTGGGGACAGTACGTTCTGACTACGACAGGGAGGGGTGGCTATCACCGGACACCTGTACATGTATGGACGGTCCCTTGTTGATATGATATCCAAGTAGATGAGTTGTTCTGGTTCGTTGTTTTTTTGTTCTTCGAATTCTTTTCTTCCTATCTGTATTGTGTTGTGTTTATTTTTCTCTGAGTGTATCGAAGTACCAACTTTCCAAACGTTTATTCTTGCTGTCAACAGTTTGTATCTTGCCTAATGCATTGCAGTGATTTAACATGATTGTATCTGCAATGCGGAACATTTCCGCCAGGAGGCATTAGTTTCCAGACAAGGCAATAATCTGTTCGAAACACAATGCCGCGGATTGTTACGAAAGCTAACCAAACACACACACACCCACGCAACAAGTGCATATCCCTCTATCAGGTTCAGGGCATGCGCAACAGGATATTGTGTGGCCATTTTCCATTAAATTCAAACGATACTATTATTAGTATGCCATGGGCTACATGTTCCAATGAACCAATATACATTATGTAACTACTACATTATATAACACACACGCCAGCACACTGCATGCATACAGACATTTAAAAAAAAAAACAGAAAACGCCTAAAAGTACGTCAAGAAAACAGCCGGAGCCGAACTTCTGCTTGGAGCATAGTAGCCAGTATATTAGACATAACTTTATTAAACAACAATTGTACAACTGAAGGTACAAAGCATGGCATCTACTGATTCATAACTACAGTTCCAATAGGTTAATATACTTAATTTAAGGGTACATAGTACGGGATGCAAACGGTCTTTTACAATCATTGGAGGGATTTCTTTAAATATATTTTCCTATACAGAAGTTATATAACCAATATATTACATACAACCCCGGTACACTACACATACATGCATATCAATTCATGACACAATCGAGTCACGAAAAACACATAAAACTCCCATTAGATCGTTGTTGTGGCACTTTAAACCCTTTTAGCCCACTTTGTAAATTCCCAGAATGGTGCAACACGCCGATAAACGATATAACGATGTCTGAGACTTCCGCACAAATCGGATTGTGCGACCATTACGGGCTCGAGCGGCCGTCGGAGGACCCGGGAGAACACGGGATAATTAAATCACGAATGTAACGGAGCCTGTTTTTGTGGTCGGTTTGACAACATGTTTACCAGTCTTACGTCTGGACCCGACGCGACAGGAATATAATGGGAACTTTCGTGACTTCGGAATTCTTTTATCTGGCAATACTGAACAGTCATGTGACATTACTTTGTATGCAATTAGCCCTCGGGCACGAGTTTGCAATAAAGATTATTTATTAATAGTTACCTGCACATAGACTAGACCTCTGATCCCCGAGTTCTAAATATATATATCAAGTTCAACTTGATATATAGGTTCTACTACCTGTCTTTACGCTTAATCTTGTTGTTTTACTTGAAATATACGTTAACCATTTGAGTTAATTCTGTGTATTTTATGAGATGTATGTATGTGTTGGCACCCAATATCAGCTAAAGCTGTCTGGGTTTGCCATGTATTGCACGTATTGCAATTTCAATAAATCTAAATATAATTATAAGTTACAAGGCTACGATAAGCCCCTTTCGCGCTTGTGTGTATATCAAAATGATCAATTCAAGTCCTTATGAGTTGCGTATCGACATGTTTTTTTTTTCTTTTTTGGCGCATTAACGTCACTTTGGGTGAGACGCTACCTGACGTTGGCTCACCTGTTTATAGCAACGTATCTAAATTTAGGTTACACACAGATAGGGTATATGTTTGTTTACTTCAAATTTAAATCTCATTACCTGTAATACAACAGGATTAACAGTTGAGCATCAAGCCAAAGTTGTCAAGAAAGAAAATACAAGCGACATCTCACTCTCAATACCTGTCGTTAAGTCATTTGAGGATAGGTGTAAACACCTGGATTCTGGTCGTTATTGATTAACCTTACGTCATTGGAGCCCGGTTAGCTCAGTCGGTAGAGCATCAGACTTTTACGCGACATGTAGCGATCTGAGGGTCAGGGGTTCAAGTCCCCTATCGGGCGAAAGATATTTTTTATTATTTTTACTCCGCGTACCGTAGGTACGCTCGGGAGTAAAAATATTGTTTTCATACTGTTTCTTTCTTTCTTTCTTTCTTTCTTTCTCCTGTCGCGATCGTTAAAGTGATTCCTCTCCGTCGTTCCTGCACCGAATGATCTGAAATTTGGCACAAGGGTAGAGTGTGCCAATGCCCAGATGCTTTTTTCTCCTTTTTTTGATAGATACCTTTAAAATGATTTTATGGATGTTTTTAGGTCCATTTCTGACCATGACTATATATTCTTGCCTCCTGTGCCCAGGTACTCAGTCCAAATGACCTGAAATTTGGTATGATACTGCGGGAGATAGTTATTAAAAGAACCAAGCTATCATTTTTGGCCCAAAATCACTTCATAATGATTTATAAGCCTGTTTGGCGGGGTATCTACGTGTATTTTCATGCGTTTCACGCGTTTCGCGCGTGTCACCATATATGGTCACGTCCCGCGAGTGACGTAATGTGGTGCAGCTGTGAGTTGTGCCTAAATGTAATTACCGCGTCACCAATACGCGCGGCACTTAGCGGAAGCGATGACCTGATTGGGTACAGCAAATGAGGAAGTGTCTTTCAAATT
This sequence comes from Branchiostoma floridae, assembly GCF_000003815.2. Lineage (NCBI taxonomy): Eukaryota > Metazoa > Chordata > Leptocardii > Amphioxiformes > Branchiostomatidae > Branchiostoma > Branchiostoma floridae. The sequence continues at coordinate 3,463,732 of NC_049990.1, forward strand.
AGCAGCTTAACCATACCAGGAGAGCATGTCGTCGGGGAAGAAATTTGTTAAAAGTAAGTAAAAAATCGTACTGTTTAACTTAAAATTGGCTACAATGCACAAACACAGTAACAAATTTGGGTAGCTTGTCGTCGTTATTGTGTAGTTTTTGTACGTTTAATTAACGCAAGTTTAGAGTGTCGAGTTTAGCGATACAGCAGGGCGTGCAGAATGGCGCGGCGAGTGGTACATGAAACTACACAAAGGAAATACTAATCATTGTATTGTATTCTATTTTCTACTAGTCTCCAAGCAGACCCTACGGTGCCTTAGAAATAGTATCAAAGCTGGCAAGGGACTTAGTGTAGCCCTTTGGCCGGCTATCTCCATTTGGCCGGCTATGCTCCTTTGCCAGCTTTTATATTATCTCTAAGGCACCGATGGGTCTGCTTATTAGAGACTATTTTCTACTGGATGAAGAGGATACACCACCAGTTGTGCAGACACATGGGATTGTGCCTTGATAGAAGGTGTCAATTTGACAGTGCTAAATTTATTATTGGCCGGGTGCTGAAACTCTGGCCTGTCAGAGGGTACAATAGTCAACCGGCCACAAGTGGCACCAACAGACACCAAGAAGAGGATAGCAAAGTCAAGTGCAAGAAGTGTTCCCACATACATTATGAAATTATGACAGAAACACCATCATTCCTGCATCGAATGAAGTTTGGCACAAAGGTAGAGTGGGCCAATACCCAGACCCGATTTTTTCTGTTTTTTTATAGATACCTTTAAAATGATTTTATGGATGTTTTTAGGTGGTGTTCTGACCGAACTGTATAATTGTGCCTTCTGTGCCCAGGTATTAAGCCCAATGGACCCGAAATTTGGTATGATAGTGCATGAGATATTTACTAAAAGGACCCCGATATCATTAGCCTGGGTACCATTCTCCGCGGTCGGCTTTGGGGTGTTTTACCCGGCACCGACCTGCTTCTGTCAGTCTGTCTGATTAGCTGCCCTTTGAGATTTCGCCGATAGAGCTTGTAGCCGGCCTTTTGAGTTTACCCCGACTTTCTTTCTTGAAGAACAACGGTGTCTTCTTTGTTAATGTGTGAATCACTAGCATACTGTTTGCGTGTTGTAATCAAGAAATAAAAGTGTGATTACTGTACAGTACTAGTATGAAAGAACCGTAATTCCGAGTCATTCTCAAACTGGATTTTTTTTTTTCAAATTCAATTTTGGAACAGTCCATTTTCGCAAGGAGGAGCGGAGTAAAAATAGCTGAATTTGCTCCTAAGCAAATACCGGCCTTTCTAGTTTATTTTTTAATTCTATTTTCACTTTGCTTTATTTAGAAAAATCGAGCAAAACGTATTTTGAAAGCAATATCCTTAGTACCTTTTTTGTTCAACCAAAACATCCGTTACGTCAAATAGCAGTTATTCAAGCAAGTGGATACGATTTTAGAATATCCAAAATCATATCCAGATGCTTGAGTAATTGCTACTTGACGTACCTTATCTATTACCTGGATGTCTAACCTTCATCGACGCTACATTCATAAGTCCTGTGATATCTTTAATCATAAAGATATCACAGACAGGAAAATTTCCTTGCATTTCCAGTATCCATCCTGCAGTACCAGCAAATCACGTTAGGTGGCGCAATTATTCAACCGTATTTGCTCCACAAGGGATCATTGGACAGGACTACTCTCCAAGCAGAGGTTCGGCTCAGGCTGTTTTTGACGCGTTTTCATCGATCGGGCTCTATTTTGTACTGTTTTCTTTGAGTCTGCCAGCAAAGACGAAAGCAAAACAGTACGAAATAGACAGCCAAGCCTCTGCTTTTGCAAATCCAACACATTATATAACACCCAACTACACTGCATTTATCTATTTATAATAATAATAATAATAATCATCTGGTGTATTTTGCCAGCCAGTAGGTACCCAGTGTATGAGTAATGAGGCTGTTTAACGTGGTCGAGGCACCTCCTCGAGCACGGGACCCCCGTTTTACGTCCCTCCCGGAAGACGATTTCGTGGAAAGCTTCGTGACGCTACAGCAATCCGGACGTCCTTGGTTGGTCCCCCATCCAAGCACTATCCGGACCGCGCGTTGCTTAACTTCCGAGATCGAGGGATCGGGTGTACCAACGCGCCACGCGGCCGTTATGTATGTATATCAATTCATGACACAATCTAGCCCCGAAAAACACATAAAACATTATCGGGCTTTCTTTTGTTCTGTTTTTTTTAATGTCAACCAGTCAAGTTTGGTAGAGTAGTGTAGAGTTTTTGTTGTGTATGAGTGTTCACACCTGTAACTCAAGATCTTTTTTATGGATTGGTATCAATTTACTACGTGTGTAGTTATTGAGGTCCTTAAAAATGTTCATTTTATGCACCCTGCTATTATTAGTGGAATTAGATTTTCGAGGCAAGAAAATGCAATAAAAGATCATACACTGTATTGGAAGTTAAATGTATACTGTATTATATACCCCTTTAATGAATAACAGTTTGGACAACTTGGTCCAAATACAATATCATTATCAATTATCACATTAATAAAATGTCATGCCAGCTTCAACATTTACTTTAGAACATAAAATGCTTTATATACAATTCACATTGCAAATGATATGACAATTAGAATTATGCATAAAAGCTCTCATGAAACCAACACATAAGCTATGTACTATTTCTTCTAACCTATATATATGCATATATATGATCCCTTGAGACCAAACAAGAAATCCATATTGCTTAGTTTCAATACCTTGCAATTTCAACACATACAAGTAAGTTGCATAAATAAGTTCCAACACCAATAGATATATAATATATACAGGGTATAAAAGCTCAATGTTGGTCATGCCATGCAAGCAACATCAAAGAGTAAAACAATCATATTGCAATTAGCGAAAGCATAAATAACAATTTGTCTGAACACTAGAATTCTAAGCCTGAACACATCATATTGTGATATCATTGATCGTCAAGATAAGGCAGAAAAAGCTGGAAGAAGTTTTCAAATGGGTTTCTCTGAAGTTTGAAACACTATTAGCAATGACAGTAAACCGTCAAGCAACATAGAATATAGTTAGGTTTCATTTCTCAAAAAAGTCATGATTCACCTCCTATGTCATGATTTTTGTCATGAAACTGTCAGAAAATGACAGATAAGGAAAACAATAAGTCTTGAATTTGCTTTTTGTTTTCCCACTTTTGTATTAGAATTGGGGTCTCAATCAGTGAAGAATTTCATCATGTTGCCAGTGTTGGTAAACTGGACAACACAGTTCTTTGTACACAACCCTACTAAAATGGCCTGGGTTAATACCTAGCCGACATTCTGGAGACTGTCTGTACATGTCACCTTCCTCAGAGCAATACTGACTGTCTCCAGGACCCGTCCCTCCATCCCAGAATGGATCTTGCTTGTTGAGATGGAAAAGAATGTTACCCCATCCATCCCCAAAATGACATGAAACTGTTGAAAATCTATTTCATAAGCTAAGAAAATGACATTTTACAAGGAAAATCAACAACATAGGCTCCCAAACAATGAGTGGGACAGAAAAAAAATTTAAAGCTGGAGACAGCCCTGCTGGTAGTACTTCACACAGCAGCTAGGTGTCTCTGCTACACTGTAAAGAAATTGCTGTCCCAAACATGACTGAGGAAGTGTTACCAGTCAGTAGCCGGGAGGAAGGTAAAAGACAGTCACCAAAATGTCAGAGTAGTGTAAACACTCTGTAACAGACCTTAGTCAGCTTACAGATGTGCCCTATGTGTCAGAGACTGTCATTCTTGTATAGGCCTTTTTGCCATAGCTGAAGTTGTAGGGCTTACATGTATATCAATTAGGATTTTACCGTGGTCAATATTGACCGATGGAGGCCATACATAATATATATAAACACTTGGCTGTGTACTTTAAAGAACTTTGTTAACCAGAATTCGGATTAATCCAGAGACTGTACAGGTGTTGAAATCAAGCTCTAAGGTGCGCTAATTAACAAAGGCACAGTCGTTAAGCTCTAATGTGCACTAATTAACAAAGACCATGGGTGAGGCAGACGCTGATGTGGCACGACTCGCACGCTGCCTGCTGATTGGTCGTTGCTGGGACTTGCTGAGCCGGGTGATTCTACTGCTGAGGTGGGGAGGGGGGGACAGCTTGTCCAGCCGCGTGCACTTGGGGAACTTCAGAACGTTCTGGATCTTGTCAAATAATGTCCTGTAGAGAAAAGGGGTAAAAGTGTTAGGGTTAGAGAACTTCTATTTAGATTGTGTAAAATGGGGCACAATTTCTCTTGCACAGCAGTTAGTAAAAAAAAACACAGCTGTAAATGTATAAGAAACTTTTCATTCATCCATCTATCTATGAAAGTTGTATTAATTTGATATGGAGTACACTTTTCCAATTATAATGCAAGTCTTAACTGTACATTTTTGAAATACATATAGCAAACAATACATATTTCAACATTCGCAGTGCTTTTCATTTTCCAGTGTCAGGCTATATATTAATAGAAGAATAGGTGTAACTTGGAAGGGACTTTTTTCACCTTTCTATTCACAAATTATGAATTACAGATAATGGTAAGTAACAGTGTAAGCTATTTACATTGCTAACTACATGTAACTAGAATATTTCATATAAGCACTTCTTAACCATTTTCAACACTACCCTACCCTTATTCACTTACACACATGCATCACTAAACACAAAATATACAGATTCTGAACTAAAAAAACATTGAAGTGACTTACTCTACTTGAGTTTTACTCTGGACCAGGTACAGTTCCTCCAGGTCCTCTTCCTTCTCTGGGAACTCTGTGGTCAGGAACTGGAAATATATGGAACAGAAATGTTTAGTAAGTCGTGCTCATAACAAAATGTCATAAGATGGCAATTGAATAAAGTTAACCGCCAGTGGGGCAATTTTTCAGTCCACTGATACTGAGCTGGTAAAATTCCAATTGATTTAATTAGAACAAAGGAAGTTATCACTTTAGCACACCAGACACACAGAGACATAGAGACACAGATGGAGGGGGAGAGAGAGAGAGAGAGAGACAGACAGAGACAGAAAGACAGAGAGTCAGACAGACAGAGAGAAAGACAGAGGGGAGGGGGACAGAGAGACAGAGAGAGAGACACAGAGAGAGAGAAAGAGAGTTAGAGATAGAGAGCCTCACCTTTAGCCTTGTCCCCACGTTGAGCTTGATACTCTTGCTCTGCGCGGTGAACGTCAGGTAGATCCGATCCTGCGACATCACACGCACGGACATGTGGCGGTTCAGCGTGAAACAGATCGGCTGGAACGGCGGAGCATGGACGTGCGTAACCTGATCTTTCCAGTGCCATGCCCGCCGTTTCTCCCCATACACGTCGAACAGCGAACCCTCCATAGGAGTCAGGTGCATCCTGGAGAAACATTTAGCAAATCTTTTTAAATCACACATTTCTTCTTCATTAAAAGGCCTTCCTGTATTTCTGAAATGTAGTGATACTTGACATGTATTTCATTCAATTTTTTGCTGTACCAATTGTTTTCCATCGAAGATTGTGTATCAAGCCCATCACACATTCAGCACCTTCCCACAACTTTGCTCCCAACATTTACCCAATCAAGGTCGGTGGTGGCACCAGTTCAATTTTTCACAGTTTATTGCTTGCTGGTGCAGAATTCAAGTAGCATATTATTAAGTACCATCCTCAGTAGTGACCGCTGGCTCAATACTTTCCTTGGTTAGCAAGCAAAAGTACTTAAAGTAAGCCAGCAGTCACTACTGAGGATGGTACTTAGACTAGAGTTTAAGTAGGTGCAAAGTGCAAGTAGGTAAATCCTCCAACCAACTCCAAAACACAGATGACCTTGTTCATGACTAACTCCCAGTCATGGTCTGGAGAAAGTCAGGAGGCCATTGTTGGCTTACATTTGTAGGATGGCTATAACGTTAATTCACCTTTATCCGTGGAGAAACCTATATCCGTTGCTTTTAAAAACAGGGTATCTGGCAATACCAAGTCGACGGACGGTGGTTTCAAATTGCTGCATATTTCGAAAATATTGCAATTTGAAACCGGCGTCAGTCGACTTAAAATCCTTAAATACCCTGTTTTTAGAAACAACGGATATAGGTTACCCTACAGAAAAAGGTGAACCAACATTACATAACAGTATATTATACCTGATGGTCCCAGTCTGGAAGTAGGAGGTTGCAAATCCAGAGGCATCAAACACAGCCAGCTGCTCCGCTCTGTCTGCTGCATCCTGGAACAAACAAGTTGGGCATTCAGATTAAACTATTGAATACAATATGTACATAAAACTTTACAACTTCAAGAGTGGAATTCAATATCAACTAAGCTGATTAAGTCTTATTACCATCCAGGAAATAAGATATGCCAAAAAGCAGTTACTCAACTTACTCAGCAGTTACTCAGTTACTTGAGTAACTGCTTTTTAGCAATATCAACTAGATTCCATTGTACAGTCACACTTGTCTGTACGGACCATATATCTGAGGAACCCAAGTGTCAGGATTAGGGGGTCTCCTGTTAATGGATACATGGAGTAGTAGAATAGTAGAATCTCTCAGGACTGGCAATGCAGAAAGCAACAGACCCCACATCACCACAATCATGACCCAAACCCGTTCACCAAGAATAAGTGGCAAGATAGATGAGGTGTATCAAAATGACTAGGATGCTGAACTCTCACCTCCTGTATGATGTAGGTGTACTGTTTCTTCTCCACTGAACTGATGGTGACGGCCAGGGAGCCGGAGGGGTAACTTTGCAGGGTTAAGGGTGAACAACATTTTCTTTAAAACGTTAAGCACAATGAAGTAACCATTCGGCCATTCGGGTACCAATTTTTGGTTACAGGGTTACAGATCACCTGAGATAAGGTTACTTGATGAATACCTTTGTTACTTGTCATAATGGCTAATTAGTAGAGTATATTAAAATGAATATTGTAAAACCTTGTTATCAAGAGTGAATGTAACAAAAACATTTCAAAGGATACTAGACGTTTCCAGTGCCGTCTGGGAAGAGCATAAAGAACAGAGTCCCATCATCGTAGTATCTCATGATCAGGCCAAGCTCATTTCTCTGTAAGGAAAGAACAACAAATCATCATTAAACTAATTTTTCTTTAAAAAAAAAACAATATCTGAGAACTTTACCTCTGACTGTCAAACAATGAAATTTGCCAATACTTCTCAAAAATAACTAGTAATAGACGATAAACCGGATAGTGAGTGAATAAGTGAACTTAAAGTTCACCTCAAAGTTACAAACACTAGCTATTTCTGAACACAGTGTAACACACACTAGCTTAATCACATTTTTATTTTTTATTGAATAGAAATCTTGTATTTACCAATTTCAAGTGTTAAAGTAATATCTAATTGCTTCACAGATCTTGATATTCTAACTTTGACTTCAATTTTTGATCTGTCAGGAATAGAAGATTTCATCAATACTGTTCTAACATGAGAGGTAGAGTTAAAGATTGCTGACTGTTCTTGGCCAAAAAAATTCTATACTGTAAATTTGCTTGATTGCTTCATGGCAAATTCAAATCATGACAGAAGAGTCAGAAAGGGTCAGAAAAAATCTAACAAAGATACAGGTTACATGACCTACCCTCTGAGCCAGAGTGTTTTCTATTGGTCCAGGACAGAAGATCTCCTCTGGAGGCGGGAGCTCCTCCATGGGTGATGAGGGTCGGATGGTCCAGCCCTCGTCCATGCACTTCTGCGACGACAGCTGGTAGTTTATCGTCTTCATCTGACGGGCAACTGGGGAGGGAGAAGAGATGTTGTCTTGGGGTCAGTACCAGTAAAGAAAATTCAGGGATTGGTATGCTTACAGGTACAGAGGCGTAACTAGCATTTGTTCTACTTCCACTTTCAAGCTTCTGTAAATGCAGAAAAGGTCGTGGTAGTTTTATGTTCATTGCGGTGGTTTTTGCGGTGGTCACTTCACCGCGAACCTAAAACCACAGCAAATATTTTTCCATTATATTATTTTACTACAGTCTATGGAGCTACCACAAACTTAAACCACCGCAAACACTCCATTTTCACACTATGGCGAAATCAAATCCCTGCGAACTTAAATTCATTAAGTAAGACTTTTTCAGAAGTTACAACAAACTTGGGACTGTCACAATGGCTGGATACTTACAGGCAAAGAAGTTTGCCTGGTTCATCCCAGCCAGATTCTTCTGTCTCTCTGCCTCTCGCTCCTTCATCCTGGGATAAAAAAAGACCACAATATGATGAAACAATATTTTTTTCCAGCTCTAACTTTTTTCATCATGAAGATTTTCTTTACTGGGGAAAAGTATCAAGACATCTAGGAGGGTCCCAGGAAATGTGCCTCTGGAAAGCATTCTAGACATAAGCCAAGCTCCTGTGTGTAACATCCCCTTTCCACTGGAGACAGATCACTCTATAAATTTCAAAGATAAAAATGTTTTTAGCATTTTGTGAGTTTTGTTGTATTAGATATTGAATCATCTTGAGGTAGGTTACACAAATTTGTTCACTATGATCACTTCAGGATTGCCATCTAGGAAAAAGAAGGTCTGACAAAAACCAGCTTAACAGCGTGGTTTGATCAAACCAATTCTGTCAAACCAAAACAACCCCTCAAAAGAAACCCTACCTTTGTGCTGCCCTCTCCTTGGCCGCTCTCCGAGCCTGTTTGCTGCCAAACGGTGCGTGCGGCTTGATGTCTATTTTTGCCGGGACCGTGTCCTCGGTCTTAGACTTCTCCTCATACATAAAAAGCAGGAACTGGTGGTAGTCTTCACAGCAGTACAGCTGCAAGGGAGGAACAAAATGTTAATAAACTGATTGTTTAGCCTTTAAAAAATGTAGAGCTACTCTCCCACAGAAAGACGCTATGTAACGTTAGTTAACCTTTATCTGTAGGGTTACCTATATCCGTTGTATATAAAAAAAAGTATTTTTGGATTGTTAAAAGTCGATGGAAGGTAGTTTCACTTTGCAATATTTTGCAAATTCTGACATTTGAAACCCACGTCTTTGACCTGAAATCTCTAAATACCCAGTTTTTTTTTACAACAACGAATCTAGGTTACTCCACGGATTAAGGTGAACTAGCATTACAGTATTTACAGGTTCACTGTACCAGAGAAATTCCCCTAGCCCTTTTCAACAAGTACCATGAACAGTGGACCGCGGCTTGACCACTATTTAGTCCTAAGAACTGCAACCCTTTCCAGTAACATACACAATGGGTGAGCAACAACAGACGGGATTCAAACTCCCAACCTCTTGGTATAGTAACTGGTAACCGTTGACCAGGTACACTACTAGACAGCTGTGTGAATGCTATACATGAAGACTTCAGCCTGCGGAGGTAGCCATTATGGTAGCACCTGGATTTGAAGGTTTTAAACAATTAGTCCAAATCCTCCAGAAAAGCCCATTCACAATGTTTTCAGTTCTATGAGCAATCCAACAAGACCTACGAATACACCGGCCAACAAATGCTGGTAAGAAATTTAATCTCTTTGGTAGATGTAAAATTTTTACCCCTCCAGAGCTCAGCCACAGTTTTGGAGTGAATTCCACTAACTCTGATCGAGCACCGTGAACAGTGAGTACCCTCTTACAGTAAGACTCTGAAGAGCACTTTGTATTTGGGCAAGTACGGCTTAGGTATGACAAGTTGTCGCATGTAATATAAGAAGGCTCAACAGTGTAGTTGTGACGCTGGTGTTTTACACAGAGGGGCATTCATACCTGGCTAGTTGACGAAAACAAAATACTGTTTAGTAAGGTTGGGACCAACTATTCAAAAACACTCAGTGAAACTCAGGACAAGAATAGATACCTTTCCTAACTCTGGCACATTGGACAAAAATGAGGGTCGGGCAGTTAAAGTTGTTACAGATATCATAATTTTACAACATTGTTATGTACAATGTTATGTACATTGTTTTACTGCTCATTGACAACCATGATAATTTTTGCCAAATGCACTGGAGTTTAGAAAGGGTCTACACGTGTCGGTTTTACTGAGTGTTGTGTTTTGCCAATAGTAATAGTATATGTTTTAGCTTTATAAAACTCAACTAGTGTCATGTCAGCATGAAAGCAAGTTTAGAAATGTCATGTACTACAATATTGACAACATGTAACTAATTGTCCCAACACAACTAATCTGTCCAGCCTTCTTCAAGTAAAATGAACCACAGACAACCATTCTAAAGACCATACAATACAATACAATATCTAATTCATAATTACACCTACCTGTGAAGGCTCCCCTGTCTCTAGCTGTTCCTTAGTGGGGATGGGTTTGATCTTCTTCTGACAGTATTCGCACACCCCCTGGAACAGACCCTCCCCGGTACCCCCCTCCTCATCACTGGTGGCAGTCTTCAGCTCCTGTAGTTGCTAAGGGAAAAGGAAAGGAGGGGGTGGTGTAAGAGGGGGGAGCATGCATTATTGGACACGGAGAGGGATTGGGATAGACATTGTACAAGGTTTGTATATAACATAGTAGGGAGCATGCATTATTGGGCAGGGGGAGGGACCACAATAAACAGAATAGGTACAAGGTTTGTATACATATATAAGAAGTAGGGAGCATGCATTTTTGGGTTGGGGAGGGACCATAATAGACAGATATGTGAACAAAATGGATTGAGCATGCATTATGGGAATGGATCACAAGAGATGGAGCATTTTGGTTTAAAAGGATTGTTATGGGTTGGGAAAAACACAGCAAACATCATGATCAGTGATCAGAAACATCACAATCTATCTTCAGAACATGATTTCATCAAAAACTCTCATAAGTTGAAGCTACCCACCTGTTTTGAGATGAATAAATAATAAACTAGATAAAGTTGTAGTTTACAAGTTTTAGATTATAACCAATTTCTTGTTACATCCACAAGTTTATCAGTCATTTTGTACAATATGCAAGTTTTTTTTTTCATTTTGGTGACAACATAGAACTTTTAATTAATGAAAATAGACCAATGAAAGGAGCTGTTTTGGATTGATACTGTGGAAATGTTGTGTTTTAGTGTAGAATGTTTTGGATGTGTGTAAATGTTATTTTAGCGTAGAATTCCGTAGCTAGACGACAACGTTACCTCGAAGTTGATGTCGGGTTTCTTGGTCTCCCGCTGATACTCCAAGATGGCGGGCGGGCCGATACTGGGCAGCATGGCCTCCTGGGATACCATGTCATTCTGCATGGAGTAGCCAAAATCATTCTCATCCTGAAAAACATTTAGGAACAGAAATTAGTCACCTTTGTTTTTTAAAGCCTAAAATACAGGTGTTTGATAATTTCACCAAGTGTTTAAAAAAATCATTTGCATTAAAGATATATTCATAACTTTTGTTCTATGGAAGTTAAGAAAGTTTTCTTATCCACTTAAACAAGTTTCCTCCTCATATTTTGGTGGTCTCTCTGCTAGCTTTCAATGTTATTAAATGAGGTGGGGGCTAACCCTAAAATGCACGATTAAAAGTACCGTACAAAACCACTGTAAAAAGTAAAATAAAAGCCCCATAAACATTGAAGAATTCTAGTTCTTTCCCAAGTAACCAAAGCCACAGCCTAACACCTTAAGTGGTTTAACTGCTACAAAAGATGTTAACTCGCCCCTCTAACTGTGTTTACAGTAAACAAGAACCAAGCCAGGCTTTTCAATAGAATTATGTAATGAATCCTCTGTGCTGCTAAAACTGCCCTGATAACCTTACAGTCTCTAGTCATGTTGGACTGTACTTTCTGGGCAAACTGGATACAGTAACTAAACAGGTAACCAATGCTTACAGGGCAAGGTTCAAGGCTTCAGGGGGGTTTGGTACTTGGAGTTAACTAGTGTTATTGTTATCAGCATCAGCCTATTAAAAAATCTAAACTTTTATAATTATTCTAATACATGTATCTTAGAAGGAAGATTTTGTCGATACTAACATTATCATCGGATTGTCTAGAGAGAGTTGTTAAGCTTTCTCTTTTGACAAGGCTGAAGATTGAAATAATGTTGAGTATGAACAGATCCCATTGTTGACTCACTAAATGTCAGATCCCATTGTTGAGACTAAATGACTTCAGAAAAACAACACTACAACAACAAACAACAATTGTTGTTGTTAAAGATTCTTGCTGTTACCATGGTGAGATGTAATGCTGTTTTTTTTCTTCTTTTTGCTCCTCTCTGACTTCTAATAAAACTTAAAAATCTCAACACTTTGTACTGTTGAGATTCCTTAGTGTCCTAAATATGATGTATGTATATTTGACAAATGTGTAATGGATTTTGCACATTTCCCTGTGCTCTTTCTACCCATCATTTCACATCAAGTTCTCTAACAACAAAATGACAATCATTTGTGTTCCAGAATGTTACAGGACTTACCTCCCAGTCTAAGCTTTTTCCACCTTTTCTCAATTTGATATTTGTTAAAAGATTTCAGATGTTTATGACAAAACAATCATTTTCGTTCCGGAATGTCCCAAGTCTTACCTCGGAGCTGGAGCTGAGATCCAACATGGGGATCTCGTGTTCTGTGTGCTGGGATCTCAGTTCTGGGATCGACCCAGGAGCGGACTTCTCCGCAATCTCTTCCTCCTCTGACTCTGATATACTGCTGGTCCTGGAGCGGTGGCTGGAGTGGCTCAGGGAAGATGTGCGCCGCTTCTTACCAGTGCGCTTCTTTAGCTTGGGTGGACCTGGAATATCAACGTTTTGCAAAATTAGCCTTAACAAAGCACTGCTCCATATTCTAGGGCCAAATGAAAGTCCTGGAGCGGTGGCTGGACTGGCTCAGGGAAGACATGTGCCGTTTCTTACCTGTGCGCTTCTTTAGCTTAGGTGGACCTGATGTAAACAGCAACGTTTTACAAAACTGATTCCCACAAATTATGTATCGCTAGTAACGTTTCCCAAAACTGATTCTCACCAATTTTGCAAAACATAAGAACTTCAAGATTATGAAAAAATTAGATTTTTTAAAACATATTTGTGACAAACTGACCTGTAGCCTCCATTTCACGTTTCTTCTCTTCTATTTCACTTAACAAAGTTGCACCTACAAAAATGGAAAGAAGGTGAGAATGAACATTTAAAGCAGAAGACTTAACTACAACATTTTCAACATTTTCTTACAGGAATTCCATGGGAAAAGACTAGTATGTATGCCTTTAAGTTACAAGCTGAGAGGAAATCTGCAAAATGACAAACAAAAAACACACATCTGCTAGTAGTGAAAGATCAATTCAAATGAAAAAATTCTTACTTTGTGGTTGCATTTGCAAGTGTGCAAGTGTGTAGTTTAAGCACTGTGCTAGTAGTAGAAGATGAATTCATACAAAAAATTCTTACTTTGAATCTCAGACGGCTCCTTGCTTGCCCGGCCGACTGACCGCATGTCCTCCAGCCAGCTCCACTCAGTCTGAGTGGCCTCGGTGACCAGCTGGACGTCTGACCGGTCCACTGCTGACTGGTGAACGAGCGGCTTCTGGGATTTGGTTGCAACACTAGGGACAGAAAACATAGAAATGTTAAAATTGCAATCATGATGACAAGAAATTGAGAAGGATTGGAATTCACAAACTGTGGGATGAGGGTCCTGAGAAGAGCAGCTGGTAAGACAAGGAAAGACAGGTTGAGGAACGATGAGAAATGGGTGGAACCAAACCGGTCCTACAGTTCATCGCCAAGCAGAGAGTACAGTGGCTTGGTCACCTAACAAGAATGCCAACCACATAGCCAGCCTTAAGAGCTTACACCGCCAGACACCTTAAAGGTTAGCTGAACCAAATCTCATGCTGCATGTTACAGGTAAAACAAGTCAAATTTTTTATTACATTTTACATTGACATCAAATTTGCGTAACAAATCTTATGTCTTTTCAATGTCCTTTCATTTCTCAAAAGTTCCTTCACAAAGTTTTCTGCTCACCTTTGTGAACTACTGGCTGCATCTTGTGACAGGTCAGACTCTCTTCTGAAGGATAGAATTCTGGGAGCAGAAGCTGAAACAAACAAACAAAAACCAAAACTACATCAGTCATAATATTACAAACAAACAAACAATTTGATTTAAAAAAACAACTCATAAAAGCTTTGGCTACAGTCTGTAGCCAAAGCTTTTATGAGTTGCTTTGTAAAGAAAATCTGTCTGTAGCCTACAGACAGATTTTCCTTACAATATCCATCTATATAGGCCATAGTCTGTGAAACACATTAAACTCTGCTGTCCGGGATTGTAACTGCTATAAGCGAGATTTAACCAGGCTATGAAGGCCATATCTGGGCAATTTTCTTCAGGACACTCACCAGATTTGCTTGTAGTTGCTGTTCTCTCTGAGATCTCTGTACCAATGACTGTAGACTCCTCCTTTTCTGACGACTTGTTCTCTTGTTGATCGCTAGCAACTTGACTAGAACTGCCTACACCAATCGGTGGCAGCGGTTTGGGGCTTTCCTTTCCGCCCTGTAAACTCCCTTTCGCACTTGGAGTCCGTGGTTTCCCGTTAATCGGGGTGAGAACCGGCGTGCGTCTACTCGCACGCGACGAACGTTCGTCGCTCTCCCGGCGCATCTGCCGCTCAAACTCCTGAACGTTTTCAACAGTTAGCTGGGAGTGAGCGCGCTCGTCTGGCGGAGCGTCAAATTCGCCATCGGCATCGTCTCCGTCGGAGATGCCCAGCTCCTGGGTAGCGGTGTCCTCGTACGTGTCACTCATGACTCTGCTGGGTAGTGGGGTGGCTGGTGGGACAAAGTATAACAGGTGTTATTACCAGAAGAAATGCACAAAATTTGGATATCCTTGAGTGAAAGTGGCATCAAATAGCGTGGGAGCGCATGGCGCAATTGGCAGCACGTTTGACTCAGGTCCAGAAGGTCCTGAGTTCAAACCCCGCCGTGTCACCGATCTTGTGCCCTTGGGAAAGGCACTTTACACGACTTTCCTATATAGGCTACAAAAGTCTTCAGCAAATTGAAGTTGGTAGCCTCAAAAACGAAGAACAAAACAAAGAAAGGCTAGGTTGGTGGCAGGGCTGTCTCCAGTTTTAAATTTTTGTCTGTCCCTCTTATTGTTTGAGACTCAGAGCCAATGCTCCTTGTAAAATTTATCATTTTAAGATTATGAAAAGTTTTAACGTGTTTTCATCAATTCCATGTTCTTTCAGACTTTTAGGTCAGATTTTTTTATAAAGGATGGGGTGAATTTTTTTCCATCCCAACAAGCAAATGTCTGTCCCAGGACGGGGGGACGGGTCCTGGAGACAGCTCTGGTTGGCGGACACAAGATGATTACGGGTTGGATCCATTCTTGGCTGGAAAACTATGCTTACTCTACCTAGGTGTAAAAATAGGCACGTAACTTTCGTTAGGGAGGTAAAGGGTGGTGGAAGGGGAGGGATGTGCTACATCATTCTAGAACAAAACTAGATGGTTGGTTGTTCCTTGATTTAGGAGCAAAAACTGGACAAATTTAAACAAATCTCAGTAAGACTTGTCTAGTGAACCCCTGCGGTTTAGTAACCTAACTCCCCCCGTAATATTTACATAAAATACAGAACACAACGATATTTACATGTAAACAGACCACAAGATACCCCCTCTCTCTAACAGGTAACTACAGACCTCATCTTTGCAGCACCGTTTTAGCTGATTTTACCTTTTAATAAGATTTTCCAGTCTTCTTTTGGGACTTTCTAATCTGGAAATGTCAGATTAGTTCCGCTCTATATGTGGTGTAAACACAAGTAAATAACTGCACAAAAACACTGAGATTTAGGCCTACAAAAGCCATTCCCTGTCTTATGTTATACCTATACTAAAGTCCTTGCTAGATATCTTACTACTATTGTAGTCTGGACAATTTTAGAGACTAATTTTACAGTGGCAAGTTGCCAACCAGTCTCCCTTACTCGAAAGATCAGAATGAATGAATGACTTTTTGATGACCCTTAACTATCTAAACAACGCGACTCTTTACCGAATCTGGCAACCAACGTGGCTTCCTTTCATACCTCAACGACCAGAATTAATCTTAAAACATTTCTGAACCACTTACTCGGCATTTTGAGGCTGTACGGTCCAAAATGAGTGCAGAAAGGGTCCTAGATCGAAGCCAACTCCAAAGCCTTCTGTCGACCAAACAACCCCCCTCCCTCTCACAAAATAAACACACCACAAGCAACCCGCAAAAACCAGGACGACAAGACAAATTAGACCACTCAAACCGCTGTAGACACCTTCGTGTCGTCTCACCACATATTGATAGCCTCATCACACGCACCTTTTGTACTTTATCGTGTAGAAACGCCGTGAAAAATCGATCTAACTCCATCCTCAGCCATCGCCCGGCCGCACAGTCACGCACCACGCCATTGTTTGACGTTGCTGGGAAATAGATATCACGTGATGAAATGACGCCACGCGATTGGTCAGAAGTACTTGTGGGCGTGTCGTCAATCTTTGGGAAGGTGTAGAGGAGTTTTTGAGAATACTTGAAATCCTACTTGAAGAATTATATAAAATGAACATTTTGAAAATGAATTTTTATCAGATATCAATTTCAGGGCCTTTGTATTTAGTTAAATTGGATACCACTGTAGAAAATGTTGATACTTGTGAATTTTCTAACATGTTTACGATAGAACAATGTCACTCTAAACCTCTTCTTTAGCCTCCGTCGGCAAACTTTTGAAGAAAGACCCGAAAACATTTGGAAGAAGAAATCTGGACAAGCAAAGCTTCGTTCAAACAACCAGTCTAGTGGACGAAGGCCCTAAATTGTAAAACAATTCATTGACAAACATAATCGTCACTTCGGTATTGATAAAAATGCACTCATGCTGTTACCAATCTTCATAGCAATCTGACTATGTAGTACCTATTCTTATCACCAAGTGTGTGTTGACTTGCTATTCATACTCTATTTAGAGATCACTATCTGTGTATATGATTCTACGGTCTCGGGGGAAACCGACAAGACTATGTTTGGGATTCTGTAGTCTCCGTGTACTTTTTGTCATGCGGCATGCCGCTGTGTTTGGTTTTCTTATCTTTTGCGTACAGAGTACGTGAGGTAAACAAAGGGTACAACAGCGCTGCCAGTTCCGGGTCTTTCGCGCCAGGTACCTACGCTGACGTCATCTCAAAGCAGATGGGTGCTGTCGGATTGTTTTTAGTGTACGGATGTTTTTCTCGTTTTGCTCGAACTTTGAGTGCACACATCGGAGAACATCGGTCAGGAGTTTTTCGGTTCTTTTAAAAATATATTTTGAAGTTTGCGTATATTAGCTCAAGGCGCGATTTTGTCTTTTGGTACCGTAGGATCGGCTTGGAGATGAGTTGCCACCCACGCGACAGACCCCCCCCACTGCTGTGAGGAGGGGAGACACAGGTGACCGGAAACTTTCGGGTCGCCCGAACTTTTCAAGTTTCGGTGACGGTTCAGATGTACCTGGCCACCTGTCGGGGCACCTTCCGGTGGAGGAAGTGAAGGGACGGAAGGCGTTACGGGAAAACAATCAACAGTGCTCGCCTCGTTTGTTGGTTTTCTGAACACGGACATTTTTAGTCACCTGCTCATGTTTGTAAATACCTGACACACCGCAAACTAAAAAGGAAAACACGTCTGGTTCCAAGGAAGCCAAGCACCTTTTCGAATCATTCGGAAGTCAACTTCCTTGTATTGTTGTAACAAACAAATGAGAATTTATGATAACTGCGTGTTTGTAGTAGCTGCTTCATCATCATCATCGTCATTCACTGTAGCTGCTTACGATGTGTAAATAAATGTCACAACTCAAACCACAGAACGTCTGGTTCCGAAACCTATATCTAACCTCTTATTGAAGCCGAATGGTATTCAGAATTGTTCGGAAGTAAACTTCCTTGTAACAAAGGAAGGACTTTTCTTTATTCTTGAAGACATGCATATTTGGAGAACATACTCATGTGTGTCAATAGACGATGCGTGATAACTAATATGATAACGTCTGGTCCAAATTCCTGTACATGTGTTTTCAGTATGACTAGTAGTATGTTTGTGGTCTAAGTTGCTTCTTTCATCTATATCTTTTTACGAGCACCTTTGCGAACCCCAGACTTGCTTGCAACGGAGCGAGAACACAACGAATGATGTACTAGTACACTTCGTTCAACAACATCATTTTGTCCCCTTGAGACTAGATAAACAGATAAACAAAAGACGTGTTTTTGTGACATCTGCTCAAACCCGTATTTGTATACATAAGAAGTATCCAAAACACTTACAAGGCCAGTAGTAAAGTTTGTTATTGGCCGGTGTTCTTTGGAGTGGTACAAACATCCTACTACAACTCAGTCGACATTTTTGTCACACCTGTTACCTGTACAAGTATGTAAACAAGGTCGCTTCCCTTTAAACTTTTTTTCTTAATCGAATGATACGTGCATTTAAACAATGTAAGGTTTTGCCGATCCTAAGTACAACAGGTAGTTTAGCATGTTTTGAAGTCAACAATAGGACCTGAAAGCGGGACCTTTGATCATGAGCCGTACACGCGTTCTTGAGTTGAGTTCTTATTTATTTCACAAGGAGCAGTCTTCAGAACAGTGTAAACTTCCTTAAAACGGAAGCAGGAGACTTGGAACGACGGAGACGTGTTCCCACTTCCCCTCATTTCTCCTCACAAACACACAGAAGAACCCGCCACACACTTGAGTGATTCACTGAGTGCTGATATTAGACAGTTTGTAAATTAGGTCAGTTCGTTTGGACCGGTTCGTCTTTAACCTCTCAAGTCAAAGCGTTTGTGATGCCCAAGACTTACAGAAAGTTGGGACATAAATTGTTGAAAGGTTTTAGAGTCGCTAGTGATCTGATGGTGATAGTGTCTTGCTTCGTCAGTTAAAGAAAATGTTTATAAAGAGCGATCGATGCGAATGCTAACAGGCCTTTTGTAAGAGCGTTTTGATGCCCAAGACAAAAAGTTGGGACATAAATTGTTAAAAGGTTTTAGAGTCGCTAAAACTAATGTAGTGTCTAAAGTTGGCAGCAGAAAATGTTTATAAAGAGGGATCATGTGAGCAATAACAGGCCCTGTATGTGAAATACTAGCAAGATACACAAGGATCAAAACCAGATGCGGATAGTTTTGTCCTTGCATATTCTCCCGACGCCCTTCGATAACCCTTAGCCGAATTCTTAACCTTCAAAAGTAGGAAGGTTAATGATAAGAATATCTTTTGACTAAACTTAGATGCATTGCATACAGGTTTACAAACCTAGACAATCATATTAAATGGCACCGTGAAACGCCTGACACAATAAAATACAAATTGACAAAATGCAGATGGTTTCATCACGCAAATACCAATGTGATATGTTCTGCGTTAAAAGTTTGAACAACCCACAAATATTTGGAAAGACAAAACGTTCTTTTCCCTCTCTGTGGCTGCCTCGCCCTTGGGCGGGCGACCATGAAGTCTTGGCTAGTCAAAACGTAAGTCCCCGGTATGCCATGCTAACATTACACCAGCCTTGGACAAATCCACAAATGCAAACCGTACCGCCAGCCCTGGAGTATAGATAACACACGTCAACAATATGCGACTGGTGCATAGTCGGCGCTCAGTCAAAACTTCGCGATGTTTGCAAACTTTCCACGAGTGCATGTTTTCACCACAGTTAGTATAGTTAGACCTCTTTGACAGACATTGAACAACTCAAATTTTCGGTGAGCTACCTGTATTGTGTTGGATCAAGTTAAAACCTACAAAAAGTCTCGAACAAAGAAAGAAAGTGGTCAAATCTCTACCAAACTGACTAAGCTGGCTGTTGTTATAGGGATAATTTCCAGTTATTTGTTTGGGGAGTTTTGCTAATAGATGGTTTGACCGGCAGTGGAAACATTTACCCTAGTGTGGACTGACTCCCCTGGCCAATTTCCCATTTTTGGGCCGAATTCTACAATCCCCATACCACATAAGACGGCCTTGTGCAAGCTTATATCGGACCAGTTTCACTCAATAAAGAGCTTATAGTTATCTTCCACTGGTCGCGACAGAGAAGACACTCAAATGGCTATGTACAATATCTACGTAACGGGCAAAAATGGGTTTTCATTCCATGAGCGATGCTCACATGTGGGGCTTCAGAAATCGCAGTCTCATGACTGGTCAGCGTTAATCATGATTGTTTCAGGCTGTCTCATATCAGCAGAACCAGGAAACAGGACAACTTTTCTCTCATGGGACTATCAGAGCGCTCCCGTGTACTTCCTCTGACGTCCTTTCGTGTTTATCAGATAGCTATCTAAGTACTAATCTGCACTGTGTCTTCGGCTCACGCGTATACATCATATAGCTAAACACAACGAGCCCCTACTCTTCTCGATAAGTGTGTTAGGTTCTTTTACGTGCAGAAGTTTGGCGATTGAGGCTTATATAAGTTATACCTGAAGCTCCCTCATATACTCTCCAAGCAGAGGTTCGGCTCGGGCTGTTTTTTGGAGTTTATAGGCGTTTGTATCTTTCTATTTTGTACCGTTTTCCTTATGTCTCATGCCCAAACATTAAGAAAACGGTACAAAATAGAAAGCTAGAAAGACCGATAAAAACACCTTATAAAATGTCAAAAACAGCAGGAATCAAACCTCTGCTTGGAGAGTATACGTCACCATCATAAATGACGAATGCGATCAATCCGTCATACTGTAAAACCCGAGCTGGAAATCGATCCCCTGCTCTCATATCCACGGAATTCGGTCTAGATGGGGAAATAATTTAGCGACTTCCTCCGTACGTCTTCCCACATCCGAGAAACGCACACACGCGGTCAGCGGAGATTAGCAATCTCCGAGCAGATCCTACGAAGGCATAAGATAGTACCAAATTGGCAAAGAGTGTAGTCAGCCAAGAGGTGTACATTTGCCATGTGGCCCGGCAGCAAAACACACTCCTAGGCCGGCTTCATTCCTCTGCCAGCTTCTGATACTATCTTATGCTTCCCTGGATCTGCTTGGAGATTAGAGATTAGGGGAACACCACTGCACGGTTCTGAGTAGCGGACCAATGACGTCACACGCGTCCCAGTCACGGGTAACCATGGTAACGGTAGCCGCAAGGGTCGCTGGGATCAGCTCTGGCACGGGCGAGAATGATTACATCCAGATTAAGTCGTTATTACTCGACAGGAAAAGTAATTGCTGTGATACGCCCTGGAGGAAAAAAGGGGTAACGGTTATCGAAAACAACAAGATCGTTTTCTGGGCACGCCACTGTTATCAGCTTTGGTATGTTACCCAAGCAGGTGCATGGGTTTGCTTTAATTGATTTGTTTTCAAGTTGAGAGATCTTTCAACAGTCTTCAAGTTGTGCTGTAGGCAGAGTGGATAGTGTAGCAGCTTGAAATGACAATATCACAAGGCCTAATATGATGAGGCGCCCATATCATATTAGTAACAGGTGAAGTAGATACGCTACCTAATATTGAAGCGAAAATAAAAGACAAAGTAATTTGAATACGTCTATGACTCAGCCAAAACTCTAACAAGAATTGCTCCAATGATCATACACGTTTTTGCCTCTTGGTGAAAGTTTTGTACTTTCATTAAAGCAATTGAAAGGGAATTTTGAAGAACAAGGGAAGTTGGTGATATATGAAAATACATGTACGTCATGATGGTGTTACTAAGAATGGTCGTTAAAGCCGTTTTTGCGTCTTGGCAAAGTTTTGGACTGTTTTTGTAATTGAAAGAGAAGCCCAAAGGAAGTTCTAAGTTGTTCATCAACCGAAGTGATGCTGATATACACGTCACGAGAGGCCGTGAGAGAGCGTTACTCAGAAGAGCTGTTACTGTAGATGCAGAAATGTTCGCGGTGGTTTTATGTTCACTGCTTTCGCGAGGCAGTCTCATCGCGAACTTAAAACCACCGCGAACATTTTTCCATTACATTATGTGACTTCAGTGTATGCTAGTACCGCGAACTTAAAACCACCGCGAACGCTCCACTTTCCCGCTAACGCGAAATTAAATCCCCGCGAACTTAAAATGCATTTACAGTATCCCAGGAGCACAGCTGGGTAATGTCTGGCACCTGTCATCTCAGGACAGCCCCGTACGTGCGTGCCATATATGGGCAATCATCACAACGTTGTTTACTGACGTCAGACAACAAACAAGAGAGCCCGCCCCCGTCACCGCTGGCTGACCTGCCAGGCCGGGTGCGTAGGAGGGGTTCCTGTGTCCATATACGGACCGGAAGGACAGGGAAATGTAAACTCATGCCTGTATATAAACTGGACAGTTCGCTGACTTCCAGCACAACTCAACAGACTTCCCAAGAAGCAGGTCTATCTCTCTCTCAAGACTGAAACTACAGCGGACCGCAGCCGACGACTTCTACTTTTCTGAAAGATGGAGTTTTCTGCAAATATCGTTCTTCTCGCCGTACTGGCCGCCTGTACCGTTACCGAGGGAGCCGTGAGGAACATACGGTCTCGGGGTGACACCATCCCGCCTGGACAACCCGACCCGCAGGTTGGTATCTTCTTTTCCATGACTTGCAAAATATGCCGTATTTACAAAGAGTGTAAAAGTTTCGTGGACTACGTGAAACTTTTTAAAACTTTTAGTTTTCCGTGTGTGAGTTTGTGAAACCAATGATAAAACCTCGATCCCTGATAAACCAGAGTCAGAGAACTTTGGTCCCGACAGCTCGCAGGTTGGTTTCTTCTTCTCCGTGACTTGCAAAGTCTGCCGTTTTACAAAGAGTATAAAAGTTTGCTTGACTACGTGAAACTTTTAAAAAGTTTGAGTGTTCTCTGTGTGAGTTTGTGAAACCAAGTCCAAGTATAAATCCTCGATCCTTGGTAAACAAACCAGAGTCTGACTCTGAACTTTGGGCCCGCAGGTGTCCTAAACATTTAGCATGAATTTGTTTCTAATTGTGAGTTGACCTCATTCAGTCAGACCCCTTGAAAGACACAGTAAAACATTCCTTGTCAAGATGCCAAGCCCGTAGGACATCTTAGTACCAATTGCAAGCATGTAAAAGTTTCGCAAACTTTTACCACAGTCTTTAATTGTGCTTTTTTTTCATTGTGAAAGAAAGGTACATAACATCTTTACCGTTAGATTTCTCAGAAAGTTATAACATGGAAAGTTGCTTGTATTAAAGTTACCATAAGTCGATCGATGTCGCTACCGGCTCGTCCAACCTCCAAGAAACAGAATTCAAGACAGTTCGCTGAAATTCCATTCTTTTCAAACTTTATTTAAAAGAGATAAGCGTATCAGAAAGGTAATCGTTGTGGCAAAATACGTGTATCTTGAAAACAACATGAAAGACTTTTGTGAAGACGCGCACGGAGCAAAATCTGCGTTTCATATCATATCGTTTCGGTCATATCAAAACGTTTCATATAGCAAACGGTTCGTTGAGAGCACATTACTTCTCTAGACGAGAGATATAGCTATTCTATTCATGCCAGACTTAATGTGCAAATTGTAAAAAGAGCAAAACGCATCGGCCAGAGAGTGAAACATTGGCCAGATATATCTGAATTTGATGCCACTCGAAGGCGACGTTTCCGAAGACGGGCCCGGAACTGTGTTTCTTATCAAAACGTTTTATATCCAAAGTAGTTGGTCTGGCTCCAGCTTCCTTCCCGAGTAAAGCCTTCACAGCGCGATTGGGTTCAATCAACACATCCGCAAGTGCGTCTCTCATGTCTTAAAAGATCTTAAGACGCTGACAAGGGGATTCAAGCATGCCAAGATGAAAGAACGTCTCCAAGGTCTGGTCCGACCTGGGGCGACCAAGCGAGATGGTCTTGATTTAACGAAAACAGAACCGTTTGTTTGGAGTAATTTTCTTCGATTTCCTCTTGTTTGGTTTGGCTGATGACTTTTCCGTCGTCACGGGGGAGCGGGAATGTTTCAACAAGTAGCCTTCATCATGAACGCTCCTTGGTTTCAGATATCATCTTTCCGTTTTGGCCCAACGTGTCACAGGTTCACTGACAGGGTATATGGGTTCAAGTCCAAAGTATGACTAATCTCTTAGTAATCTTTTGTCAGGCGTAAAACTAGACTTTAACTAGCCTTGAAGCTTTTCCCGTCTCGAAACTTTCATGCTCTTAGCCTTAGGTTGTTAGTACAGGTTTACGAGGTAATCGTATAATACCGTACAAGCTTTTAGTCGTCGACATGGGATGTCTTTGAAGCTATATATAGTCTAACAATGTTCCTTCAACAGTATATCCACATAAAGCTGATCCAAGAAAACATTAGGGGCCTATATTTCACCCCTTTCGTTGGCATTTGTGGCCGATTTACGCCATGTACTGATATAGCATATTTACATTAAAGACAGAGGCCATTAAATAAAGTACCCTACTTTCTTTTATAACACTAACACAAGTATATCTCCGAGCATATTTCGTTCACTTCTAAATCGTATGGTAAATAACAGGCTTTCAGCCACACAGTGGATTGTCTTTGAAGTACTTGGAACAATTTTCTGAAAACTTCTTTACGGCAGCGATATCTGATTCGTTTGCATGCTCGGCTGTATAAAGATATACAGTCCGCCCTTGGTCCGCCGTACTCAAGGGCATAACAATGGGCTGAACCTAGTCTTAGCATTGTACGTGCGGTCACGAGGCACAAGTCTTTTGCGAAGAGTGGTAATACTTGCACAGTGCATTTTTTCTGTGAAAAAGCCAAACCTGTACAAGAGATCAGTCTGGGGCAGGTTTGACTTTACTGATAAAACAATGCAATATTTGTTTGACTTTGACTTATACAAAACAATAACAATTTCCTTCCCCTCTCCCTCAGACCGAGGTGGGCCTGACCACAGCTACCGACGCGGAAGGGAACTGCCTGTACTCCTACCACGTGCCCGTCGAAGCCAGCAACCTCCGGCCGTGCCCGGCCAACACGCACTCCACGGTGCTGGCCCAGCTCCGGGCGGACATGGCTGCACAGGCCACCGCCGCCAACACACGGATTACCGACCTGGCCGCCATGGTGTGTATTAAACACTTTTGTTACGATTTTTATTTCAGCTTTGCTGTAGACTACCCTTCGAGATCAATAGATGAATAAATAAGATCACTTCTTTCCAAGTAGAGGTAAGGCTCAGTCTATTTTGTACCATTTTCTATATGTTTCGCGCCCAAACATAAAGAAAACGGTGCAAAATAGAAAGCCCGAAAAAAAAAAAAAACGCATAAAAACGCCGGATCGGAACCTCTACTTGTAGAGTGGTATATATATATCACTAGGGGAAAAGGCCTAAATACCACTTTAGATTACTAGACGTATACGTAGATGAGAACTGGGTGAGATATAGCTAAGAAGAGTGACTGGGTTACTCACTGACAAGTAGCCCAAACCATCTAGAGTATCGGGGTACATAAACTCTCATGGCATTTATTGTTTAGATACACGAATTCACTTTTAGAGTGATGATTTGATGGAAAAATCAACTCCTCTAAGTTCAAAACTTAGTTGTTTTTGTTTCCTTAATTTTGGACTTTCTTTTTCCACTTCTGGCTGTCTAGTACATTTCCTGTGAGTTTTTAATGATTTTGTTCGAGTAAAACAATAGGAAATTATTAATGAACAACTTATTCTATGACGTAAATTATGCGTAACTTCCCGGAACTACGTTCTACTTTTCGTGTCTGACGTCATAATGATTCGTTCCCACAGGTCGAACTGCTCCAGGAAAGCCTTGCAGCTCAGCAGCGCCACATAGAAGCCCTGCAGAGAACTGCAGAATCTCAGGCATCCAGCTCACACAACCGAATCCCCGGAGTTCTGCGACCTTACCGTCTGTTCGGTAGATAAAAAGGACCACACTGAACTAGCTATGTACATCAAAGCCTTAACAAACCATGTGTGGATCTCACACTACGCTGCCAGTCATATACAACATTGTAGATACTGAACTTGTAATTTATTTATTCAAGACTTTTTGTAACTTTTTATGCATTCTGGTAAATGCACCTATCAATCATTCTTTTTTATGATTCAAATATAACTATCATTAGGCAGATTACTAACACTCTCTTGTAAATAATAAAAACCTCTGTTGATAAACAATGTTATTACTGTCAAACACAACTGAAAAATCACAAAGTGCCAAAGTTTTGTAGTATTGTAACTGATATCTGATTGGATCCATAGATTATGATAAAGCTCCATATCAGATATAGTATGTGACTACAATTGAAAACTCAATCTGATGATGATAATGTTACTATGAAACATGTACTTAAAACATCCATTTTCCACATTGACAGTGAATATGCTGTGTGGATATGTACAAAATAAAGGAATTTCCAAAACAATTCTTATGGCTTGTTCCTCTATTCTTTGAATTTTTAGGGCTGTATTCTAAATTTTGCATAACAATTTTAGACAGATATTCATATCTATGCTAGAGACTGGCATTTAAACCATGATGTCTGAACAGCATGGGCCTATCACAACAGAAATCATTTGTTTCCAGTTTGCTCTGTCTGAAGCCAGACAAACAACAGTTAACAAGTTCCTTGACAATTTGTATAACCATTTATTGTTGCGTACTATAGGCATCCAAGAGACCAGATGCTACATTTGTACTTGATAAAAACAACAGGCTCTGTTTACAACGTGAACATAATGCGCCACAAAAAACAAAACAAAATAAATTAAATCTTTGTCTATGAAACGTCTAAGTTATACTTTACCTTTTTTATTCAACCATAATTGTGGTTAATAAAAAAAAACTAGCATTGTCGCATCATCATTTCAGGCAACACGTATTTAAACATTAATTTGGACGTTCAGATATTCAAGTAAGCATATGGTTAGCTGGGGCTGAGGCATTTTGGTTTACGAAAGTGCGCTTCCAAATTTAGATCGAATGATATTTCATACGAGTGACTGCGATGATGTCATGGTGACGCAGTGGTAGGCAAAAAGCAGGTGTTTGGCAAAAGATTGATTTACATGTTTTTTTCTTTCCCATCCTCTAAAAAAGTCCTTCAGTGTGTCAGTAAAACAGTATCAACATGAATCTGCCACAATTTGGCAATTTCTATCTGTTGGGATATTATTCTGAATGAAACATTATACATTTCCGTGTGATATGCACATGACTGTTCTTACATATATAACTTACTGTACATGTAGACAACAAGTGCATGTTCTTGGTGACAACAGTTTTGCTCAATGTCGGTCTGCTATTTCCATTCATTGACACAAAAAAATCACATCTAATCAAATCTACATAGCACTATACTAGCCTGGTACCCAGTCGTATGATAGGTAATGAGTCTCTACGCAGAGGAGAGAAGTGACTCGTTAGCTATAATACGGCTGGATACTTGGCTATAGCACTACATGTAAAAACAATAAAAACATTACTGTAGCTTGAATTTACTTTCCAATGGTCAGTCCATGGTTTACAAATTGTACATTTTGATACAGCCAACATCTTTCCACACAGCTCCTGTATATGTATGTCAACAAGAGAGGTTAAATCTTCACATAAAGTCTTCACATTAAGGCAGTCAACAGCAGAATTCATGACTTGAACAGTTGTTGTCAGTCCTGTGAAGTTCATGATTTAGGCGGAGGCTGCTGGGGGTCCCGCAACTTGTGCCACGCCCTCATGACAGGTTCTCTGTTCTGCCAGATCTGTTTGTGTCCATACAGCATGTACCAACTGGGAGAGAAATGGGGGGTAACAAATGAGTTTAATATTGTTATGAAGGTTAGACATCCAGGTACACAATATTCAAATACAATTCAATCTCTACAACTGGATGAAAAGACTAGACTTAAGGGCGTGCCACCTCCAATTGAAACCCCAAAGCCCCCTTTTATTTATTTATTTATTGATTGATTGATTGATCTTATAGGGTCATAGGGGCTGCATATTAGGTATTCTCCATGTCAAATCTTCACACTATCTCAGCATTTTGTTCTCTAGGTTACTAGAGGTACAAAATAGTTGAGAGAAGAGAGAGACTCACATCCCACACAAGGCCCCTCCCAGATGTGCCGCGTGGTCGAAGAACCTCCAGCCCAGCAACACACCTGCCGCATCCAGCCCCATGATCACCTTAATTGCCTGGGGACAAGATTCAAGACGTCTTGAGATGTCTTACTCTTAAACCTTATTTCATACATTTATACTCAAACCAGATTCTCTTCACCCTTATACATAATACTTACTCCTACTCAATCAGGCTTTGCTCTCATGGCCATATAGTGTTAATGTGTACCACTTTTTCACTACTGTCATTGTTCCACACAAAAATGTATCTTCAGAAACATGCAATTTACTTCAAAATGTGCCTATGTTTCTGTATGCAAATAAGCTTCAGATGTTACTTGTTTTGAATGAACCTTCAAAGTCACTCTCATATATGTACAGTTTCTTTAAAAATTAAAAAAAAAACATTCAGCTGCCCAGAATCACAACTCGGATCAATATAATTCATACATTTCCATGTCAGATAATATAAGACATGAGTATGCATGAACCATGTACTCACCGACCCAGCCGTAAATGTTACAAACGGGAAGAAGACGATGGCAAGTTGTGCCTCCGGAACCTGGGTGCACACTAGACCCAGTACACCCATGATGGCACCTGACTGTAACATGGTAGGAAACAAATATACATATATTACTATTATTAGCTGGGTTAGCACCACAAACACTCACCCTTGATAACTTTTTGAAAATTGAAAACAATGTAACAACGTCTAAACTTCACTCTGGTACTGTCCTTTCCTTACAAAGACAGAAAAAGCATGAAATGTATAACTTGTCATAGTTCAGAAAATTAAAGTATACTCACAGCCCCAAGTGAAGGCCCGAACCTCTGAAACCCAACTTTAGCTGCATAGCTGGCAAGGTTGGACAACACTCCTGGGAACAAAGGTAGAAAGGTGTGAGTTAATGAACCCAGTAATGAAAAATTTGAGACAGAACAAACAGGAAAAAGAGACACACAACTAAGGACGAAAATTATTTGTTCTTTGTGTCATCATACAACATTTAAAAAGACATGATCTTCTCTCAGCAATGAATGACAAGCAGTTCTGGAGAACAAACATAGCTTGCTGCACTTCATAATGAGGACTTGTACATCTTGTTCTCGAATTACCTAATATTTGAGGCATCACGAAACCTTTAGACAGCACCAAAAACAAGGTCAAGGTCCTGAAACAAGCCTGTAGCTATAACAACAGAACTCCACATATCAATATCATATACTATTTGTTGCCATCTGCGTCCTTACCTGCAGTGAGGTAGAAGGCCGTGAACTGCTCCTTCCCCAGAATAGCGACAGCACTGGTTGAGAATGACCACAGCACGTACATGTTCACAGCATAGTGTAGGAAGGAGTAGTGACTAAAGGTGGACAGGACCATGGGCAGGCAGATCGCAGCTGGGGGACCAATAACAAATCAATCAATCAATCAATCAGGCTGTGAGAATGACCACATCACGTACATGTTCACAGCGTAGTGTAGGAAGGAGTAGTGACTAAAGGTGGACAGGACCATGGGCAGGCAGATCGCAGCTGGGGAACCAATAATCAATCAATCAATCAATCAATCAATCAATCAATCAATCAATCAATCAGGCTGTGAGAATGACCACATCACGTACATGTTCACAGCATAGTGTAGGAAGGAGTAGTGACTAAAGGTGGACAGGACCATGGGCAGGCAGATCGCAGCTGGGGAACCAATAATCAATCAATCAATCAATCAATCAATCAATCAATCAATCAATCAGGCTGTGAGAACGACCACAGCACGTACATGTTCACAGCATAGTGTAGGAAGGAGTAGTGACTAAAGGTGGACAGGACCATGGGCAGGCAGATCGCAGCTAAAAGAACCAATAACAAATCAATCGATCAATACCCCCATTGATGAATCAAACAATTAACCAACCAACTAATTAATAATCAGTCAATTCATTGATCAACCAATAAATCAAATTCGAGCCTAACATCTTGTTCAAACACTCTTGGTCACAGTAAACACAAGACATAGAGGGGCTAAAATGACAAAATATATTGTAATTTTCCATATTTTGCTCTGAAAACTTCTTTTCAGAGATCGAATTCAAATGAAAACAAAAGTTACAGGCCTAGTCTATGAGACTACAAATGTGGGAAAAACAGTATGCCCCTCTCATAGTTGTAAGTAACCGTAAGTAAACCAGTCTATCAGACTTACTTGATGCGATGTTTGATGTGAAATACTTCAGCATGGTGGGTCCACATTGAGGTATTCTCCACAGCGCATACACTAAACCATTCAACCCTATGATTACTGCAACAGGGCATAGAAATCATTAATACACTACAGACGTCAATAATACAGCTGTAAAGTATTGGATGGAAGTTGGGCTCGGGGTTAAATTGTTTCAACCTCACAAAATGTTGAATTTTTAAATCAAAGTTTCGCCTTGAGCAACTCAGCAAGTCAATAGAGAGTAGCTTATTGGTTAATACTTCCAGAAAATAATAAAAATAGTACAGGTATTTATAAATCCTATGGCTGGTTTGTTTGATACATATTTACTCCTAATGAAAACCTTCACACATGGATGGTCCTTACCTGAAACAACCTTCTGTCCTTCTGTTAGATTTTGCCAAAACTTGTTAATCTGTAACAACAAACAGAAAACCAATAAAATGAGATGCCATTTACATTTCATACATCAATTTTACAAGACTTCAAAGACGTTTTCGGGAAAACACAGTTGCTGCTTCCAACTTGTTTCTCTCTTTTTCTGAAAAACAACTTTGATTGTATCTGATTCATTGGAAAATTTCAATTTTCCATCTACTTCGTAACAATAAGAAACGACCATACTTTTCACAAAATTCTAAACAGCATACACACAACTAAAGTCAATTAGCTTGGGGAAGCTTTCGAGACGAACTCTCTTTGTCAACCCGGAAATCTCATCTTGGAGTTTCTCTGTCACGTGACAATTGATGGACATTGTCACATGACAAGACACAGTCATACACCAGTCTCAGATAGTGGCGCCCCCTGTCCCTGTTCAAAGTGCTCTTCTGTCGATGGATCTGGATGGCTTCTTGCACACCCCTCTTAAACCAGTCGGGATCCTGATCAAGAACTTTAACATTATCCCAGTCTATCTTGTACTGTTTCTTGCCGACATGTTCCACCACAGGCGACGACACACAGCTGGGTCTCTTGTGTTCCTGTAGACAGGCTTGTACTAGTAGTGGTCTCTCGGACTCCCCCACGAAAAGACCATGTGGCAAAATTTTATCAAGGGCTATAACGGTTTAGGTATACCAAAAGCATGCTTACCTCCCGTCTCCACTGTCCAGTTTTCGGCGGGTGTATTCTGTCCCTGAAGAAGTCTCCGTCCAGTCCGATCAGCCGGCGGGTCAGCACGCGCAGGTTCT
The DNA here is from genome assembly GCF_000003815.2 of Branchiostoma floridae. NCBI lineage: Eukaryota > Metazoa > Chordata > Leptocardii > Amphioxiformes > Branchiostomatidae > Branchiostoma > Branchiostoma floridae. The sequence continues at coordinate 3,495,232 of NC_049990.1, forward strand.
CATACTGCCAGATGGAGGCTCCTACAAAACTCACCCCACTGAACTGACAAGGGGCGGAAAACAAACAGTAGCGGTCAGTATAACAATCCTCCCACAAAACTCACTCCACTGAACTGACAAGGGGCGCAAAACAAACAGTAGCGGTCAGTATAACAATCCTCCCACAAAACTCACTCCACTGAACTGACAAGGGGCGCAAAACAAACAGGAGCTGTCAATATAACAAACCTCCCACAAAACTCACCCCACTGAACTGACAAGGGGCACAAAACAAACAGTAGCAGTCAGTATAACAATCCTCCCACAAAACTCACCCCACTGAACTGACAAGGGAAGGGAAACAAACAGTAGCGGTCAGTATAACAATCCTCCTACAAAACTCACCCCACTAAACTGACAAGGGGCGTAAAACAAACAGTAGTGGTCAACTAGGAGGAACTACATTGCAGAAGGCAATATTTCAGCTAGGCTTTCGCCCAGCATGTGTCATTCCTTCAGTTAATAGAACCTTGTTGCTAAAGAAATAACGTTCAAAATAATGGCTATTTTGTCATTTTGGCACATAAATTTGGCATGTCTAGTGTAAAAGACTATTAAGAATACAAGGAGATGAACATGGGTTTTAGAAAAATCTAGACATAAGAAAGACCTTTGAAACTCACCAAATCAAGGTAATGTATCTACTAATACTAACATTGTTTTATAGCAATTGCATGCGACATTTACAAACTATCTTTAAACATATGACTTAACACAAACAAAAACAACAACAACAACAACAACAATGAAAGTTAAGAATTATGTTGACATGCAATTCAAAGACAAATCTAATTATAAGTTCTTGTTGATTCAACTAGTAATAGCAAATTTCAGCAATTCTTAACGGTAAAAGGATTGAATAATAAAGAGTTGTATACTGACCCCTATAGCAAAACAGAAAGGTTTAAACAGTCTGCTATATGGGACAGTCTGTAGCGTGTGATAGTCAAACTCAGGAGACAGTCCACTCTTCTGCAGGCTCTGCTGCTGTTCAACATGTCTGTCACTAACACTGTCCGCTTCTTTCTTCTTCTGTGACTTTAACTGCGGTGGGTCTTCTTTCTTTGGTGCTCTTCTGAACCCAAACTGTTGCTGAAGATCTAATCTGTAACATCAAGGAGGTCAAATTACTAGACATATTACTGTAAAAGTATATAATTTCATGCGGATTTACTTTCGTGGTAGCGGGAAATGGACTGTTTGCTGTGGTTTTATGTGAATATTTCTGCATTTACAGTATATATAATATATTTCATATAACCTCCTTGGTAAGATGTCGTTGGCACTAACTCTATTAATCATCTTGTTTGAATGATACACCTGTATCATGGAAGATAAGGTTATATAATACCACCTACCTTGCACCTACACATTAAGTTGTATTTGCATTCTTGTTAAAAACAGAACAATTTTGATGACCAGCAGAAATATATATTATAATTATCAAAACCTGAAACTTGAAAAGCACATTATCATGTGTGGCATGGAACCGTGTGGCATTATCTTATTATTATATAATCATCAGGTTGCGTTATATAGTGACTAAATACATATGTTTCGTTCGTTGTGTTACGTCATTCCGTTGCACAACTTTCATCATCATTCCACCCCCCTCCCCACAAACCACATCTTCATATATTTTGGACGTAGCAAAAATAACAACGATTCCACATCCCAAAACTCTTAAACATAGAGATCACGATTCTTATCAGACGATAGAAAAGTATGATGAAGATATTTCCCCGGTTTTACCTGTTCCTGGGCCCGAGAAACCCGCGGACTGCCTTTCTAAACATCGCGGACATCCCAACACACAGACGGACAGGCGAGGTCACCGAACCCGCGCAGGGCATAGTGGGACATGGGGCAAACCAACGAGAGCAGAGGGGTGATAATATAATAGTTAAAGAAACAGAATTCTAACAATGAAACCAGTTTTGTGTATTAATCTTTCTTAACTTCTCTCTTTTGTATTTAGAATTAATATTGTTTATGTAAAAGAAGCGTGTATGTTCGGTAACTATAAGATATATATCCCCTTTTGAACCGATTGGACCAGTCCAAGTTCTCCAGGACCTGTCATGGCGGACGCCACGAATACGCGAAGTTTCAGCGCGATGGTGAGTCCGAAAGTCCTGAGTTCGAAGCTCGGGGAGTGGGATCGGAAGCAGGCACCGACAGCCCACCTCACGGAGCGGCAGAGAGACAGCTTCATGGAGCTGACGTCCCACGCACAGAGCCGGCCGCTGCCCATAGAGGTACGGTGATACACGTAGGCAAACCTGTTCGACTGATAATTTTGAAAACAAACTTATCTGATCATGATAACAGGTTGGGTGAATTATGTCTGACGATAGGACGGCGAGGTCGACTCAAAAGAGGAGTTTGGTTACCGTTGGTGACGTTTTTGAATGCCGCTATCTGTTTGTTCATTGCATAATTCGAGAGGTTGCTGATGAATCCTTGTTTTTTTTTCTCTTCATAATTGCATTTGATGATATGCTTAGGTGTTGGCACGATGAAGAAGTCTGTCATTAGGTTATGGGCCCCTAGCAGCTTTCTACGGTACTACGGTGTGGAATTTCCAGTTTTGATATTTCCTTTGCCGTCTTTCTTAACAGTGTCTTGCATTATATATATATATAATTTGGCTATGACAGACAATTTTCATTAGTAATGTTTGATTATTAGTACACATATTTTAGATGTCATTTGAGATAATTGTTGTTCAAGGATATTGGGTTTGTTGATACAGTGGAAGCCGCTTAATTGCACACCTGATTTGCCAGCGAATTTTGTGCAATTATCCGGCGTGTGCGATAATGCGGAGTTGGTCATTTGGACCGCATCACCACGGGCGGAGGGGCCGAGAGGTGGTATATATGGGAGGTAGTACAACGCACAGTTTATTTACGCGTTACAGTAGTGCTGTACCTGTTGTGCTCCGGACGTCATATACATGTCTTCACGAAACATCGTACTGCAATGCACTTGAAATCAAAACTAAAAGTAAGTTACTGTATACGTTATGTAGCTTCCTGATCACGAAACTAAAGCACTGCACCGCCGAAGGCGAGTGTTAAGTCCGTCTGTAGACCCCGAGTCGCTGTGTTGTTTCCGACTGGCTGCCAAGAACATAAAACCACTGCATAAGTATTTCCCCGCGACCCTAATTACGTAATTAGACAATGGACAGATAGAGAACATTTGTTATTGAGTATGTCATAGCAAGTTGTCTGCCAAATCGTAATGCCGGCTTTGACAACCTCTAGCGGGTGGGCGTCTCTTCATGGTGCCGACCCCACAATATCGCCTTCTTTTGATCCCAATATCAATTTCATACATGTTGTCAGTATTGCGACTTCACAAAGGCCGTTATCGGCTTATTTGTACCGTGTCTGACGAATTTAGCACGCATTTTCAGTCAATTTGCCGACGATGTTTGACAAATTTTCCGTGCAATTATCCGGCATTGGTGATTTTTTGTCGTGCAGATAAGCGAAGTCACTAACAATGGAGTGAATGGGAGACGGTTTGGGATTTGGGAATTCCGTGCAATTACCCGAAGTGTGCGTTTATCCGAGGTGCAATTAACTGGCTTCCACTGTATAACATCAGCAAAAAGACACTCCTATGATTTAAAACAAACCTGTTCGACTGAGCTCTGCAAAAACAAACTAGTCATACCACAGATTGGGTAACATTAGATGTCAGAGCCTTCAGCATATTGAAGTTGACACGTACACATAAAAAGAAGAGGATGGTGGCCACCTAACCCAAAGAAGAAGAAGAAGAAGACAGAAAAGGAAGGGAGACACAAAAATTTATCATGTTAACTTCAACATTTGTATATCTAACACAGCTGCCCCTGGATGACGGAGGCTATATATGTACAGAGAACAGCCCTACATGGCCTGGGAGCTAGACTAGGCACCACAAGTGTGATGTCCATGTACCAATTTTTGCTTGACTTCTACCTTGTGTTTCTATCCCAGTTGCCTCTTGATGACGGAGGCTATGTACAGAGAACAGCCCTACATGGCCTGGGAGCCAGGCTAGGCACTGGGGAGGAGGATGCAGTGCTGAAGGGTTTCTCTTCACTTCAGATGGAGGAGGAGAAGATAGAAAATGCACAAAAGGTACACCTATAGTCATCCTGTAACAGTTGTATAAAAGGAAAAGAATAGAAGGAGGATCTCACTGCTTTTACTAGATTAGTTGTTTCATGCAATGACAAAGTTTTTTTTTAATCAAAATCTGTCTTAGATTCAATATGTCTAAATTGAGAAGATAGAAAATGCACAGAAGGTATCAATGAAAGACTTGTACTTCAGAGTCCAGACAGTTTTACAAATGATATAGCATTGGAAGACTCATGATCAGAGTCAGAGTGCTTCTGTCACACTCACAGTGTGAATTATGAGCTCAGAAGGCACTCCTATAGTATTCCTGTACATGTAAGTGTAACAGAAAAAGTATAAAAAGGAGGAGTGGTCTGAATCTGTCATTCATAACAAAGACGTATAAATTCAAAACTGGTTGAATTCTCAACAAGGCTGTTATTTTCCCAATGCTATGAAAGTTGTATAAAATCTATTATCCCAGGATTCCCCTGGCATCACTGCTTTAACAATTTTTAAAAAGGGAAACATTAAAAAAGAATCAAGCTGAGCTGGCTTAAAATCCACTTGTCTGAATTGTCGTCTTGTTCCCTCCTAGTTCTTCTCCTGGTTCAACAAGGTGGAGTCCATGATAGAGGAAGAGGAGGAGTCGTGTTACAGGTCAGTTTTTCACTAGCTGCTTTGGTTGGAAATATTCAGGTATTTTTAGTATTTTGATTGATAGTTAGATAGATATGCTGTAGGCAAACCTACCAGATTTTTATAAGGATTTATAAGGATTTGTATAAGGCAAAATACTAATGCTAATTGTGCTCTATGATATATGGAAAAAAATATGAGGATCACCTGAGGAGTTACAGAAACACATCTAAGACTAACACTTCTACTTTCCCGTGTTCCTTAAGGTTCCCAGCAGAACGTCTGAAGGAGCACAGACAGGAGTGTGACCAGGTTCTTGGAGACGTCTCCTCAGCCCTGGACCATCTTCAGGAGCTACAGAAACAGTACATCTTCGTCTCCACCAAGACAAACGCCCTGCACGAGGCCTGCGAACATCTGCTGCAGGAACAGGTGTGTTTGTTTGTTTGTATTGTACACTCCTACTTGTGTGGAGTAGAATAAAAGATGTTGATCAAGTAGAATGATTTTAAGCCACTGTAGCAAGATGACTAGGTAGGTCGGTAGTAAGATATGGCATTTCATGTTTTTCTATCTACAGTGTAATCTAAGAACGTCTGTTATTTTTCTCCAGACTAAGCTTGTGAACGCAGCAGAGAGCATCAACAACAAGTTGTCCTACTTTACAGAGCTGGAGAGAATAAGCACGGTAAGGAAACATGTCTTTGAATTGTTAACATGAAACTAAATCCTATAAAAGTGTAGGAGAAAGAGCATGAAAAAGAAGAAAGAGTGTCCATAGTCCTTTGTTTTTGGATCATTTTCGCCACGTGTAACCAAGATGCAGTAAGCACCTTCCTTCATCATTTTTTAAAAGATGTCAACAACAATGTTAGATTGTGTAGAGCTGTGAAAGAATCTTAGAAATAGTATGTTGTTGATTTTGCGTTAGGTTTCTACATAATATATGAAATTGTGACACCATTTTTCTCCCACCCCTGCAGAAGCTGAACTCCCCGGCCATGTCTGTGACCAGCGACTCCTTTGTGCCCATGCTGTCCAGGATAGACGAGTGTGTGGCCTACATCAACAGTCATGTAAGCTGCAGTTGGGAACTTCATAACTAAATAGAGTATCTCACTGAAGCTGCAGTATGAATAGGTGGGGTCGTGTAGGGCAATCAGCAGGGTGTTCAATTTATAACCCTGAGGTTCTGGGGTTGAAACCGTGGATGTGCCACCAATCTTGTACCCTTACGAGAGGCACTTAACATGACTTTCCTCACCTAACTCAGGTTTGAATGAGTACCTAGCTGCGACTAGTGGCAGTGGCAGGCCATAGGGGCATGTTCGGGCATGACGCACCCGCCATACACGAGTATGCATCCTTGATCAGAAGTCCTCCTAGGAGAGGTTGCACGCAGTTTGCCCTTGTAGGACTTAGTGCGCCAGCAGACGAGAGGGTGGAGAAGGAAGTGCACACCCCTCCTTCACCTTAAAAAGTCACGTTCAGGCCAGGTCGCCTAACCCACCCCGTCTGCCTACCATTGTCTTCCAAGACAGATGGATGCCGACAAAAAAACACTATACAGCCATAGCTAGATCCCTCCTTTGAACAGTGATCATTTTGTTGTTCCCCAGCCTGACTTTGCCGAGTGTGATGTTTACCTGGCCAGGTTCAGACAGTGTCTCTCCAAGGCTCTCAACCTGATCAAGACTTATGTGGTCAACCTTCTTCAGCAGGCTTCACAACAGGTGCAGCCTAAGGGCAAGGTAAGGGTCTCGGGAGTTTACTTTAAGATGAAGCTAAATTTGTCTTAAAGATGGAGGTGTACTTAAGGATGCAGTCTCATTTGTCTCAAGACCCTTTGTTGTATAATTTCCAGCAAGGTTATGACAGAGTTGACAATTTTATTTTAGGCACAGAGGCACATATCATGATATAGTTAAAAAAACAAGCAAACAAACATGTATGTTGACTATGTAGATGGATTCTTAAAAATCAAGGCTATAGTAAAGCCAATGTCAGAGTACCATCCTACGTAGTGACCACTAACTCAATCCTTTCACTTGCTAACCATGGTCCATCGTTAGCAAGTGAAAGGAAGGAGCCAGCGGTCACTATGGAGGATGGTACTCATGATAAATCTCAGATATTGTGGCTTTTCAAAGAATGTCTGTATTCACTCTCAATTGCAAGTCTTTTGCAGCTATTGATCACTTAACTATGTTATAAGAAACTTGGAAGTCAGTCTAGTCGAAAACTTAGGAAGTTGATAATCTTTTAGATATTGTTGTTGCTAAACTTTTTCCTTCCCTGTCTTCCCAGGATGCCCAGAGTCCGTCTGACAATGCCTTCACACTTTACTATGGCAAGTTCAGAACCAACGCTCCAAGGGTCAAAGTAAGTTTGTTGTACTATGGGAAAAAACATACCTTAAGATTCAAAGTTATTACTAACTAACTTTGGGGTGTTGTGTACTTCTGATCCATCTGGGTTTTTTTCCTTCTTTCCATCTGTTTTTTTTTTTCTTTATTTTTCTCAATTTCATCTATCCACACATTTTGAAATCAATTTACAGAACATAAATAATAATGACAGTAAATGATAACAGACGATAACAATGTAATTGCAAGGCAGAGAAGAAAAATAGCAAATGGTAACAAATTATAACTTAACTTTTGGGCAAAGTGATCATGGTTTGTGCAACTTTTGGACTGATGTTTTCCAGCTTCTGATGGAGCAGATAGAAGACAGAATAGACAGGAGTCCTGAGTGAGTAGTTTATTTTATGGTTATATACAAGTGAATTCCATCATTTTCTGAGCTACATGAAATGTATGATGTCTTTGGATTCTGATATGACTCGTTTGGTAATGTGAAATTAAAGCCTTTGTTTGCTTAAGATCAACTCTATTTTCAAATACAATTAAATCTCTATAACTTAAAAAACAGACCCAGAGATTTGACGTTTCCAGTGTCTAGTGAGGCTGAAATACAAAAATGTAGAGTGATGGCTGTCACATGAAACGTCTGAAGTAAATCTCCGTTTTTTATCCAGTTGCAGGGATTGAATTGTATATTGTTTACCTGGATGTCTAACCTTCATAAATGTATAAACTCTATCTGCTTGATGTTTTCTCCATGTTCAGATACCAACAGCTGCTGAACGACTGCCACCAGTGTTATTTTAACCAGCGACAGCTCCTGCTAGGGCCCAGTGTGACAACTGCAGTCACAGAGATGGCAGGGCACCACGTCAGGGACCACTGCGCCCTGGTAGAGAGGCATTATTTTTTGTAAAAATATATTTACTTTTGGACAGACGAGGATATTGTGGCACTGTACTCAAGTTGTATTCAGCTAAAAGAAAGGGTATAACCCCATCGGTGCTGTAATACACCGCATGAATATGACTTACTGACTGCACTCAAGTTTTAGAAACTTATTCTAATAGTGCCACATACAAAGTACGGACAGGAGGTAAATTTTACTTGCTCAACCAAAGTCAGGTACCCATTTTTACACCTGGGTGAAGTCAGGGAGGTCGTGTAAAGTGCCTTTCCCAAGGGCACAGTGTTGGGGGCACGACGGGTATCGAACTCGGGACCTGTAGGCTCCGAGCCCAACACTTTACCAATTACGCCAAACACAATGCCAAAAGGCATTATTGTAGATCTGTGCCTTAATTGTGCAAGTAGTCTTAGGTGTTGTTCCTTGAGTTGATGATGTTTCTTGTCCCTGCCAGGTGCGTAGCGGCCATGTCTTCATGGTGCAAGTAGTCTAATGTCTTAGCCTAATGTCTTAGCCTAATGTCTTAGCCTAATGTCTTAGATGTTGTTTCTTGAGTTGATGATGTTTCTTGTCCCTGGCAGGTGCGTAGCGGCTGTGCCTTCATGGCGCAAGTAGTCTAATGTCTTAGCCTAATGTTAGGTGTTGTTTCTTGAGTTGATGATGTTTCTTGCCCAGGTGCGCAGCGGCTGTGCCTTTGTGGTACAAGAAGTCTAATGTCTTAGGTGTTGTTTCTTGACTTAAGTCTTGATGATGTTTCTTCTCCCTACCCAAGTGTGTAAGTAGCCTAATGTCTCAGGTGTTGTTTCTTGAGTTGATGATGTTTCTCGTGTCTGCCAGGTGCGAAGCGGCTGTGCCTTCATGGTCCACGTGTGTCAGGACGAACATCAGCTGTTCGCTCACTTCTTCAGCAGGAAAACACCAAAACTAGAGTGAGTAGGAAAACTTTATGGTTTACAGTCTTCATTTTAATGAACAAAGGCATTAGCTTCTACTTAAAGTGTGTTTGAACCAGTACTGTCTCCAGCTTTAAATTTCTTTCTGTCCCACTGATTTTTGTAGCATTTTCAGGGCAAATTTGTTATTTTTTTGTTGTTTTATCTGTTATTCTATCTAAGCTTACAAAAATATATTTTTGTCAATTTCAAGTCATTAAGTTCAGATTTTTCGGATGTATGTGGTGAAATTTTTGTCTGTTTCCAAAAGGAAATTTCCATCCAGGGGCATAATAGAATGAAACCTAGTATATTATAAGAGTTAGTTCATGTCTGTTAATTTTGGTAATTTCTATTACTTTTAAGTCTCTCATTCATTCAGTCATTCATTCATTTACTTACTGAATGAAGTCAGAGTTACAAGCTGCCTCAAGGCATCCATTCATTTATTCATTCATTCATTCAATCAATCTTTCATTCATTCATTCCTTCACTGAATGATGCCTCAAGGCATCATACTGCAACTGCTACACAATCACTAACTATTGTGTGTATCTCTGTCCTGCAGTGTTCTTCTTGAAGGCCTGTGCAATAGTCTGTACGATGTCCTCAGGCCGCTCATCATCCACATACAGCACCTAGAAACCCTGTCTGAGCTCTGCAGTATACTCAGGGTGAGTGTGTGTATGTGTGTGTGTGACTGTGTGTGTGTGTATGCATGCGTGTGTGTGTGTATTTTTTTGTTTGTGTATGGAGGAGGGAGTATTGTCCATAATTTCACACTACAGTTCATATAAGCCATTCAACTGACCAATGGTGTTATTATTTTATTTCTCTATATGTTCAAGTCTACATAATACATACGACATCTAGATTTATTACTGTATAATGAAAATATGTGCAAGTCTACAATCTAGAGCCCCTTTTGGCATTATGTGCACCATCTTAAAAATGCACAAATTCTAATGAAACATAAAGAAAGGATACTAAATGAAAAGATGATAAGAAGTGTGGTAATTGTAATAGATACTAGATGAAGATAATAAGGTAATCAAATAAGATGATAAAGAAATGATGATTGATAATAGGTGTATTAAATTTTTGGTTCAGAAACATTTTAAAGACTTTTCTGAGCTGATTGTGCTTCATGATTAATACAAAAGGGCCCAGATATGATATGTAGCTTCTTGTTGAGTGATTTATCAAACATTGACTGTTTTTTCTTTTGATATTTTTTAAGGTTGAAATGCTGGAGGAACATGTACAAAATAACCGTAAGTACTGTGATTTCTTGCAATCAATTTATATAAGGGCTGTCTCCAGCTTTCAATTTTTGTCCAGTCCAAGAAGACAAAAGGTTTTGTACCAGTACATTGTACTGGTCCCCACCCCTATATTATCAGTTGAGAATGTATGATCCTTATCAGCTAACCTCTACTTAGAACTTCTACTGGAGATTTGAATCATTGTCCTTAAGATTATCTACAGCAGAACATTAACATAACTTATTCTTACAAGTCCCTATTATACCCCTCTAAATCCCTATAAATTCTTACTATACCTGCATTTTCCATGGAGGCAACATTTGCTACACATGTCCTATGGCTTTTATAGTCTGCACTTAATGGGTTGACTCACATAGACCAGCTTTGTCAGCAAGATAATTTCCAAAGAAAAGGACTGCAAAGTTTGTAAAACCAAACAAGATCAGATAGTGAGACTGTGGGTTGGTAAATTTTGCTCATCACCTGAGTCAGGTGTGGGATATGGTAACCTGAGTGAGTCATGTGTGGGATATGGTCACCTGAGTCAGGTGTGGGATATGGTCACCTGAGTGAGTCAGGTGTGAAATATGGAGACTGTGTTCTTTGTTCCAGTCACCACCAGCTGTCCCTGGGTTGCCATGGCAACACCATGAGGGCACCTCTTGTCCGTAACGTGTTTGAGGAATCGCCCTGTCTTGTCAAACATCTCCACACGGTTGTTTCCGTAGTCCGCCACGATGATGTTACCTGCCCCGTCTGTACAGATGCCACGGGGATTCCTTACCTGACCTTCACCACTTCCCACACCTCCAAACTGGAACAGAAACTGTCCGTCCTCGTTGTACACATAGACACAGTGATTATACCAGTCTGAGGCAAAGATGGTCCCTTCCGCGTCCACAGCAATGTTCCATGGGTACCTCATCCCCTGCTGCTGACCAACAGTTCTCACAAGTGTCCCGTCTGGAACAAACACCAAAACTTCCCCATGTAGTGCATCCCAGTATCCTGTGGTTTGTGTGATGAGGATGTGGTTCCTCCTGGTGTCCACGGCAACTCCTCTGTACCCCACCGACTTCTGTAGGTCAAACTTCCCCAGCACCTCACCCTGCTTGGTGTACTGCACAGCAAACTCAGCAGAGAATGTCTTTCCCACCACCCACAGGTTCCCCTCGCCGCCTGTGGCCACGTCATTTGGTTCCATCTTTTCTTCGCCTGACACGACTGTTGGGAACTGTCGGACAAATGTTCCCTGCAGGGTGAAGACCTGGATCCTCTGGTTCCCCCTGTCTACAACAAAGATCTCCCCTTCTTCTGACACTGTAACCCCATTTGGATACTTCAACTCTCCTGGTCCAGAACCCGATGTACCAAATGTCATCCTCCGGTCACTAGACTGAGACTTCCTTGGCCTTTTGTTACCATTGGAATGGCCTCTGGCCCTTGATGCAGGTTCTGATGCAGATGGCAGAGACTGGACCATCACATGTCCCAATACTGGCACTGGGGTGTCTGTGGGCTGAAAGACAGCAGGCTGGGTCTGTACAGGAGTTGGTGCTGCTTTTCCTCTGTGCTTTCCTACCACCTCTGTCAAAGCAGTTTGCTGACTGACAATTTTGACCCATCCCTGTGGCAGTTCTTGCTCTGCTCGTTCGCAGGCAGCAGACAGTTCGTTTACATCTGCCAACACTCTGTCCCTTACAGTCTGTATTTTCTCCAAGTTCTCGTTGTGATTTTGTTGCGATTCCAACGAGAGTTGGTCTTTTCCCTCTGTGAGTTTCTGCACCACTTGATTGTAGGCCTGAATGATGCTGTTATCTCTTTGCTGTTTCTGTTCATTCAGGTTTTTCTCTTTTTCCCCCAGATCTCTGATAAAGCTACTGTAACTTTCCACAATGTTCCTCCCCTCAAAGATCAAGGCCTGGACTGTAAATCTCCTTTCCTGTGCAGCTTTTTTAAGGCCTGTGGTTGGATGACCATCGTGGCCTTCTTCACAACACTCAGTACAAACTGGCACATTACAATCCTTACAGTAGAGCTTGACTTCCTCTGAGGGGTGAGTGCTGCACCTGTTTCCAGACTGGGGTTGTTCCCTTGTTTCCCCTAACATGGAAGTCTGCTGTTGGAGTCTCTCACACATATTTGCTATGATATGACTATCGGGCAAATCTGAGACCCCCTGGGGTGGCAGCCTGACCTGCTGACAACAGATTGGGCACTGTAAGTCCCCTCCCCTCCCTGCAAGGTCCTGTAGACAGCCCTGACAGAAGGTGTGTCCACATGGCAGCACCTTGGGCCTGGTGAACAGCTCCAGGCAGATGCTGCAGGACAGCTCTTCACGGATCTGTGCCCCCCAAATTGACGACGCACCCGCCATTTTGTTATCCCTTTTCCACCTGTTTGTTCCCTCGTTCAGTATCTTTTTCCCACCGTTGGTTGTGAGAGTTCTTTGTTTACACAGATCATTTTTCTACCTTTTCTGTCAAAGCTTAGACAATGGTTTCAATCTAGCTAGCAAAAGGTTTGAATGTACCTGTACAACGTTGCTGTAAAAGGGGCTATGTCCCCGGTAGTTTTAGGTTCATGGCTTTTGTCAGGACCTCATCTCTGTGAACTTCTGCAGTCACAGCAGTCAGTTCAGTTCAGTCATCCATCTGGTGATGCTATAAAGTCCCTCCAGACAATTCTGTCACTCATGATAGACAAGAGGTCTCTGTCAAGTTGTAGACCAACATTCTCCTTGATCACTCTCCTAAGGGTCAGGGATGGTCGATTGTGTCTTCGCAAAAATTGTCTTTTCTGATGACCTGTTGACTTCTTTCTGCTGTGAACGTAAATCACATCAAACAGCCCCTGAAATGAGATTCCCAGGAACAGTTTTTATAGTACCTGTGGATCTGTATCACTATGTTTTATCAAAAAAACAAACAAGCTGGATTTAGGTCAAAAGGATGTTGTGATTAAAAATCTGTGAGAATAAAAGGGTTGCAATGTTATATGGGTAATGGAGTACAGGTCACATGGTAACAATCATAATCATATGTTCATATATACGTCTAATCTACTAGTACGTTCGACTTCCTCTCTCTTCTTGGTAATTGCATCAATGTAGCTAGCTGTTGGTTTGTCGAAAGCTGTAAGGAATATAAATTTCTCTTAAATGCTACGTATATTTTGTTGTTCCGTTAGCTGACGAGTTGCAAGCGTTTGAGACAGTAGCGCTTCAGTTGCTAGAGAAATAGTCACAAGACAGCATGGTTAAGGAGGTGAAGTCTGCCATCTCTAGAGATACAAGATACAAGATTACTTTATTGGATATCGCAGTGTTGCCACTGAATTAAAACCAGTTTACAAAGCTTACCCGGTATAACCTCTATTATTTGACAGGCGCACAGCCCACGTGACGTGACAATAACATCAAAAGTTAACAATGTTTTTCATTTTCATTTAAAATGGTTTGGCAGACAATAAATAAATAGAATAAGTACTATATTGTATTAAGATAGGGAGGAGATGTCCATTCTTATTTACATGTATCATACTGGTCAGGTATGGTATGCTTGAGTAAAGAGATGATTTTAAATGTGTCACTATTTTATTGTTCCGTTATTCAATGAGCTGTTAGCGTTTGAGACTTCAGTTGTTAGAGAAACGGTCACACAGCAGCATGGTTAAGGGGTGTGAGGTCTGCCATCTCTAGAGATGATTTTAATGTATATTCTGTTGTTCCGTTAGCGGACGAGCTGCGAGCGTTTGAGACAGTAGCCCTGCAGATGTTAGAGGATGTTCAGGAGAGACTGGTGTACCGTGCTCACATCTACATCCAGACAGACATACAGAGCTACAACCCCCTGATTTTAAATGTATATATAACGTTATGTATAATTCTGTTGTTCCGTTAGCGGACGAGCTGCGAGCGTTTGAGACAGTAGCCCTGCAGATGTTAGAGGATGTTCAGGAGAGACTGGTGTACCGTGCTCACATCTACATCCAGACAGACATACAGAGCTACAACCCCCTGATTTTAAATGTATATATAACGTTATGTATAATTCTGTTGTTCCGTTAGCGGACGAGCTGCGAGCGTTTGAGACAGTAGCCCTGCAGATGTTAGAGGATGTTCAGGAGAGACTGGTGTACCGTGCTCACATCTACATCCAGACAGACATACAGAGCTACAACCCCCTGATTTTAAATGTATATATAACGTTATGTATAATTCTGTTGTTCCGTTAGCTGACGAGCTGCGAGCCTTTGAGACGGTAGCACTGCAGATGTTAGAGGATGTTCAGGAGAGGCTGGTGTACCGTGCACATATCTACATCCAGACGGACATACAGAGCTACCACCCCCTGATTTTAAATGTATATATAACGTTATGTATAATTCTGTTGTTCCGTTAGCTGACGAGCTGCGAGCCTTTGAGACGGTAGCACTGCAGATGTTAGAGGATGTTCAGGAGCGGCTGGTGTACCGCGCTCATATCTACATCCAGACGGACATCCAGAGCTACAACCCCGCCCCAGGGGACCTCGCCTACCCGGATAAACTGGAGATGATGGAGGTGAGGATATATAGCATGGGAATAAAAATAGCCTCTGATACAGTCACTGGTGAACAATAGTGGATGCTATCTCAAATGTCTGACTCTTAAGTAGTTGTTAGACAGTCATTTGTAGATTTGAGAAAGTCACTTTTCGAAACACGACTTTCCTCACTCCACCCAGGTGCAAAGATGGGTACCTTGCTTTGGTTGAGGAGGTTAAAGGTGGTGGAAGGAGACGGCTGGGCTCTGCCTCCCAATACCGTACAATATTATAAATACAATTCAATCTCTGCAACTGGATAAAAATTGAGATTTACCTCCGGCCGTTTCGAGTGACATCCGTTATTCTTCTTCGTATCTTCTGATGCTGAGAAAGAGCGATGGATGACCAGAAGTAAATCTTCATTTTTATTCAGTTGCAGAGATTGAATTGTATTTGATAATGAATACCTTTTCCTTACCTTTCTACTTTGTTTCTCGTAAACAGAGAATAGCGCGTAGCATAAAGGAGGAAGAGGCCCAGAGGAGAAGTGAGACGGGTTCTGTTTCATCCACCTCCAGCGGGAGGGACCAGGACGCCTTTACGGACGTGCCACTCGCTAACGACACTCAGAACCAAGCACACACCAATGGACAGGTCAAGACGGAGGGGGCCATAGAACTGCCAGGTAGGACATGTCTTGGTATGGGTATCGTAAGGTCTTTGGTAGGTTGTCAGGAAATAAATGTGAATTTTTTGGTGCTAACGACGCACAGAACCAAGCGCACACCAACGGCCAGGTCAAGACAGAGGGAGCTATAGAACTTGGTATGGTACATCTTGGTATGGGTTTCTTAAGGTTTTTGGCTGTTGTCTGGAAGGAATTGTATTTTTTCATGCTAACTATGCCCAGAACCAATAACACACCAACACAGCCAGGTCAAAACAGAGAAGTTAATCGTCTATTTGACTTGGTTTCTGATTTATAAGTTGTTTGGCAATGGATATTCATTGATAGATCTTGGGGATAATATACAAGAGAAAGGTTTAAAATGCTGCCACTAAAAAGTGACCACAAATGCCACACAGGTGTTCCTTTTGCAGAGTGGTTACTGGTTTGACTGTATGTTAGATCTTGTTACTCTCCTATTTTTCTTTTCTTTTTCATTGATTTTAGACAAAAACATCAATGCTGTCTTGGTATAGTCTTTCGTTGCTGAAGATTGGTATGATTGGTATTCATTTGTCCTCCTTTTCCAGCCAAGCCGAGGTCGGATCTTGACATGGCCAATCACAACGTGTCGCTGTCGCCAGCTGACATCCACGGCATGTGGTACCCAACGGTGCGCAGGACGCTCGTCTGCCTCTCCAAACTCTACCGCTGTGTCGATGTAAGTTTGATTTATGTTTTCCCAAGGGAGAAAACATATATTAAGCCCTTTCACAGAGATCAGAATGCATGTGCGGCAATAGGAATTCTAGGTAAGATGTCAAAGGTAAAGGCTCAGAAAAAGAAAACAAAACCAAAACTGGACGTTGTTATGCAAATCAAAACAATGGCAGAGACAAGATCTAATTTCTTTTTCGAGGCCTTTACCTTTGACGTATTACCTAGAATTCCTGTCGCCCCACATACGTTCTGATCTCTGTGAAAGGGCTTACCGTTTTTGCTGGTTTGTTCTTTTTCTTTCTTCCTCCTGGCAGAAAGGGTTTACGGAAAAGGCTGGACTGTGCACCAGGCCTGGCTACCCGGGCTGGCTATCACGTCAGACTACTCAGATACCCCCATTTGTAGTCCCAATTCTTAAATTCAGTCACATACACTACTTTTAGGGCTGCAATGGTTGATAGATTGTACAGCCATATATGTTCACGAAAATCAATGTGATCAGTGTTTTCAATATAGGTAAAAGACTCAATATGTTACTGATGAACTGATGTTTTCCTTTTGTTTTCCAGAGAACCATTTTCCAGGGCCTGTCCCAGGAAGCACTGGCAGCCTGTGTGCAGTCTCTTATTGTAGCAAGTGTCTCCATAGCAAAACTCAAGGTGAGGTCTTTTAGCCTTATCAAGAAGGCTCAAACTCTTTATTTTGAATACTAAGAATTTGAGCAGACTATAATTATTATAGTGTACTCTTTCAAAACCCATGTAGAACGTAACTACAAATACAGTAATTATTTGGGGTGTGTAATTATTTCAGTGTTTCCCTTGAGGTTTGGAAAATCATTATTGACATTAGAATAGTCTTCAGCCTTTTAGCTAGGATTTTGTTATAGGGAGTCCCAATTTTTTGGTGAGTCATGGTAAGTGACTATTGTAGGGGTGTCTGGGGGCATCCACCTTCCATGGTGCATAGTTTTTGAGAATTTCAATTCAAAAATGGTGTTCTAAGGTATCCTGAGGGGCAAAAAAAAAAAAAAAAAATGACCTAGTGGCATACCTGGTCAATTAGAATTCATGCTTTTGGAGGATCTGCTCCCCAGTGTAAGGGCGTCTAGTGCGTCCAATTTCTTGATATTTTTCAGATGACACCATGACGCATGTCTGGCTAAAAGCCCGATGGCCTTGTTTTATAATGAATAACACAATGTTGTCTTCCACATTCCTAGATTTAGATGGATACTGTTAACTGTTCTTGATGAAACACCTACCATTAAAACTTTTTACGTGTAGACTAGTTTTTTTTTTTAAAACAAACTGTTATCTAATATTTTTTCGACACATTCCCAGACTGAGATGGACGGGGAGCTGTTCCTGATCAAACACCTGCTGATCCTGAGGGAACAGATCACACCCTTCCACGCAGAGTTCGCCATCAAGGAGATGGCTCTCGACTTTTCCACTGTCAAAAGTAAGAAGTTGTTTAACTTCATCCATGTGGGAAGAAGACATTTCTGGAAAAGTTAAACTGAAATTTCCAACATGAAAATTGGACTTACCCAAATTTCAGGAGTAAGAAGTTGTGTTAACTTGAAAGTTCATCTGTGTTGGTAGATGACATTCTGGAAAAGTTAAACTGAAATTTCCAACATGAAAATTGGACTTACCCAAATTTTTGACTGTACAGCTCCAGTCTTTGTCAAGGAATGGACAATCCACTGCCTCTGTGATACCACGTTATGCACATGTGACTCATTGAGCAGTGGATCACAAGTTGCAGGAAGTCTATGGCGCTCACCATCTTCTGCAACTTATGATCCACTGCTCACCAAGTCACATGTGGTGACGTGACATCACAGAAGCAGTGAATTGTCCAATCCTTGAAAAAGACAAGGTCTTGGTCATGTTGTGCCTTGTATTTTTTCACTGAGATCTTCCTCTAAGTTTGTTTGTTTGTTTGTTTGTTTGTTGTCTCTAGGTGCAGCGTTTGGCCTGCTGCACAACCGCTCCAAACTGTTCACCTTCAGCACAAACAATGCGCTGTTGGAGTTCCTGCTGCAGGTAAACAGGACTTAAAGGGGCATTCCACTCCACACGGGAGTGTTATTTTCCGATAGATATCAATTTTAGGAAGTGATAACTGCATACTACTTCACATTATACGATAAAGTACCCAGTTGCTCCACATGCCTCAAAAGCATTCAGTCTTCTACTAAACTCCCCAAGTACCCTCTAATTGAATTAATCCTATGGCTGAATACAATGCAAAACTTTTAGGTAAGGTTACAAAACTAATTTCAGGTTCGCTAAGAAATCTCGTCTTGTTCTTGTATTCTTTGCTATCTTATGAGCAATTTGCCTTCTCGGTGTGCTTAGCGTACCTCATTTATTCCGAAAATATGTACGATAAACAAAGTGTCTGTGCGTATAGGGGATGCATGGGTAGGGTCTGCATGGGTTTAGTGAGTGTCATTATTGTTTTGTAAAACACAAATCACGTAATTCATCCCAAGGTGAATTCCACAAAATTCGGCTGATTATGTATTCATTGACACATTATCTATTGGAAAACAATACTTCCTTCTGGAGTGGAATGCCCCTTTAACACATTCTTGTGGACCTATGTCTTAAATACATGCGAATGAGGATTTTAAAATGTTTAAGAAGTTCTAAAGCCAGATACTGTAAATGCATTTAAGCTCGTGGGGATCTAATTTCGCTGTAGCGGGAAAAGGGACTTTTTGCGGCGGTTTTAAGTTCGCAGTAGCACCATGCACTGTAGTCTCTTACTGCCTTGAAAAGATGTTTGTGATGGTTTTAACTTCGCAGTGAAGTGGCCCCCCGCGAAAACCGCGAACATGAAACCACCGCAAAAGTTTCTGCATTTACAGTATCTGTTTGATTGTCATTTGCGGTAGGTTGGATGACTTAGAATCTAGAGGTCCTGAGTTTGAATCCCTTTCAGGTCATGATGTTGTTCCCTTGAGAAAGGTATTTTCCATTAATTTCCCCACTTAACTTTGTCTAGACATATTGGATGAAAATGAGTGCCTGGTTTTGGATAGGGACTTCCTTTCTAAACTGCTACTCAAAATCCTTCTGTTTGTTGTGTTGTTGTTCTTTTTTCATTGCAGTACTTGTGATGGCAGGAAATTTATGATTTCATGGTTCCTCACTGGCAGACAGTATTTGATAATTAAGTGTCTACTACCATGTAGAATCAACTTGCTCTGACAGCCTACTGTCAACAAGACATACTGCAACTGTCATGCACTCAAATTTCTGTTGTTAAGCTATCAAACAACAAACATAAGACTGCCCTTACTGGCTTTCTTATTTTTAATCAACGATGTGATGAGATGGAACATATGATTTCAGGGTGCCCCACAGGTGGACTCTTGTCGTTGTGAAACTGTTTTGCGTTGCCGCAGGGGCCATCCTTTTTTTTAAGATGACTCATACTAACTGTATTATTATAGTATTGTGTGGCAGGAGCTTGACAAAAGGAAAATTACTGGGGGGAAAACATCCTGTATTTGCTCAAAAATGCTGCCTTTCTAGTTGTGTCAACAGAGTGATGATGATGTGCGTATGATTTCAGGGTGCCCCGCAGGTGGTGGAACATTACGTGGACTCGAAGCGCGAGGTCGATCGCCAGCTGAAGCGAACGTGTGAAGAGTTCATCCAACACGTGGTGAAGGGCTTCGTATCGCCTCTCACTGACTTCATCAACAAGGTGGGCCCAACATTCAACAACGTCTCTTATAGTTCTGCAGGGCCAACCATGTTAACAACATTCAACAACGTCTCTTATAGTTCTGTAGGGCCAACCATGTTAACAACATTCAACAACGTCTCTTATAGTTCTGCAGGGCCAACCATGTTAACAACATTCAACAACGTCTCTTATAGTTCTGTAGGGCCCACCATGTTAACAACATTCAACAACGTCTCTTATAGTTCTGCAGGGCCAACCATGTTAACAACATTCAACAACGTCTCTTATAGTTCTGCAGGGCCAACCATGTTAACAACATTCAACAACGTCTCTTATAGTTCTGTAGGGCCAACCATGTTAACAACATTCAACAACGTCTCTTATAGTTCTGTAGGGCCAACCATGTTAACAACATTCAACAACGTCTCTTGTAGTTCTGTAGGGCCAACCATGTTAACAACATTCAACAACGTCTCTTATAGTTCTGTATCATTCAACAACGTCTCTTATAGTTCTGTATCATTCAACAACGTCTCTTATAGTTCTGTAGGGCCAACCATGTTAACAACATTCAACAACGTCTCTTATAGTTCTGTATCATTCAACAACGTCTCTTATAGTTCTGTAGGGCCAACCATGTTAACAACAACTGTCCCAATGTCTTGGGATGGAAATTTGCTTGTTGGAACAGAAAAATTTTGCACTTCAATACATGAAATAGACTAAAATGAATGTTATGAGGTCCCAAACAATAGGTGGGACGAAAAAAATTAGAGCTAGAGACAGCCCTGCCCCTGATGTTGTGCCCGTTATTAAATAGGAAAGGCACTTAAACACAAATTTTCTCACTTCACTTGGGTGACGTTGAGTAGTGCTAGCTTAAGTTAGGGACATCACTTGGATAGGATGGGAAATGTACATAATGTAGGCCCTGTGTTTGCGAAAAGTTCATTCAGCACGTGATCAAGGGCTTCGTATCGCCTCTTACTGACTTCATCAACAAGGTGGGCCCACCGTGTTAACAACATTCAACTACATCTCTCTGAGAGTCTGAGTTCTGTAGGGCGTTGTGTTGCTTCATGGTTTAAGGCCTACATGATGTACGCCACATTAACAAACTGGGGCCAGGCCAGGCTGTTGGTGGAAACAAAAAATCGTATATTATGTAAAAATGTACACAAATAATGCCCACGACTATTTTCTTTATGTCTTGTGTAGTTTTTTGCCTTTTATCATACCTTTCATTCCCAAAAGCCGCTAAACCGGGCCCCAGTTTGGAAATGTGACATAGGCTTTAGAGTGGCATCATGTGTACAGTATTGTTAAAGAACTGATAGGTCCTGTGTTCAAATCCCTGCCCCTAATGTTGTGCACTTTAATAAGAAAGCCACTTAATGGGAATTTTCCCACTTCACTTAGGTGGCGTTGAGTAGTTCTAGCTTAAGTTAGGGATGTCTCATGGATAGGGTGTGAATGGTTCATCCAGCACGCAGTAAAGGGCTTCGTCAACAAGATAAGCCATAATGGCACAGATGCAAGAGCCATACAACAGTCACATCATCAAAGTCACATCAAGAATGCTCAGCAACTTTAATTTGCTCATTGAGTTCTATAGGGATGGTTCATTGGAAACGCACTTTCAGATTCGGTCATAAACTACAAGGGATTATTTTGGATACGCCAAATGGCACTTACTCACGACAAGCAACTGGATATGATTTTTGAAACGGTCACAGACGTTTCGGGTAACATCCATTGTTGCCAAAAAGCAGTTACACAAGCAAGTGGATATGACTTTTGAAACAGTCCGACATTTCAGACAATATCCATTATCTTTCGTCGGTGACACTGAAGTACGTGGTATTTGAGCCAGAAAGAGTTACATGTACGTCAGATTCACATTTACGACGCTCAAGAGATTCTCTCAACAGCATTTTGAAAGCGCCTAATAGCTAGAGGCACTCTCACTAGCCAAGTTGAAGTGATTGCATTTTACCTTGCATAAGCCATTGACATGTCCCAATAAGCAGAAGTAAGCCAAGTGCCCACTCTAACTAGACGAAGGGCCTTGTTACAACTATAATTTCAAAGTGCATACTAAGTGTAATGTAAAAGTTTTGATCCAATTGCCATGTTTCGTCTCACAAGCGGTTACACAGCATTTCTGCTTGGCCATCTTGATCAAATGCCTGAATCCATTTGATTCTCCATGTAGCAATGTCTAGGGTCGGCCCAGCTCGGACATATTGTAAGGGATTGTGAACGTCATTTGGATGTTGACATAAAGCCGGTGGCATTTTGCATGAGGGAGCTTTAACTTTAAGACTAAGCCTGAATTGTTAAACCTTTGCAGGTAAAAAAAAAAACAAAATCCATGAGCCAGAGTTCAACTCAATGTCTACTCAAGCTTGGACATGTGAGGGATCACATTCGTCATTTTGGATGGTGACGTAAAACCGTCGGCTCTGTGTATGTTGAAGCTTCAGGTGATAGCCTCAGACAGGAGTCAAACCTTTGCACATGAAAGAACTCTAATGGAAAAATGTTTGCGGTGGTTCTGAGTTTGCAGTAAAGCAACCACTGCAAAAACTACAGTCAAACCTGTCTATAGTGGCCACTCAAGGGACCGGACAAATGTGGCCACTATAGACAGGTGGCCTCTGTATAGAGGTGGCAACTTGTAGATAAAATACCCAAGGGACCGACAAAAAGTGGCCACTATGGACAGGTGGCCCCTCTGTAGAGGTGGCCCCTAATACAGGTGTGACTGTACAAGGCTTAGCATAAAACCACTGTGAATCTGCATTTACAGTACTGTAGTATGTTTGTGTACTGCTTTGAGGGATGACTCTATTTAGATATCATAATGAAAGAATGCTTTGTATTTATTTAGTTTCATCTTTCTTCCATGCAGGCCAATGTAATAGTGAACATGAACAAGGAAGACTCAGGACCAAAAGTGTCTTTACGGCAACAGCCTTTTGCTGGAGCAGGTAAGCAACAAGGAATCATTGTTCAAATTTTCGTACTTTCTTAGAACTATTGTAGGGTATATCTCATTCCCATAAAGTGCAATTGGAGCATTCTTACCAGATAGCTTCAAAGAACATTTGCAGTCAAATGGCAACTGTCAGCTGTGACAGGTCGTTCAATGTAATATAAAATTATAACCAGCTGCTGCCGCACTACGTGCCTGCAATGCTGGTGTGTTACGCTGAAGGGCAATGGCAATATACATACAGATACTGGGAACTCTCTTTTTTTCTATCTTTTTCAAGTGGAGTGTGATCAAAATAACACAATTTTGTAGGTAATATCAGCAAGTCAGTTCTGCAGAATTCTGCACAGAATTATACATTTGAATGATACATTTCAATGCAGAATTCTGCAAACCACATGCAGAATTCTGCAACCTATGTATGTCTTGTAGCACAATTCATTTACATTTAACTTTAAGAACAAAGAAATAAGCAATAATTTTTTTTTTCCTCTGCCCACAGAAACGGTGCATGAGCTGGTGACGAAGACGTACAAAAACATCAAGGGCCAACTTCCCGTCATCCTGAAGAGCATGGCCCTCTATCTGGCCAACAAGGACACGGAGTTTATACTCTTCAAACCTATTAAGGTTAGGATTGACGTCATCTGTGCTATTATACTCTTCACTTAATTACATGTAACGTTAACGCTAACGCAACAAATACTATTTTTGATCTTTTCTTCTGTATTTAAACATGTAACACGGCAGTGCAATTCAGGGTCCTAGTAATAATGATCCTGCTACCTGATCCATGCAGTGCAAAAAGAACTAAACCATTTTGATGATTATGATGAAGTGTTCTAACTAGTACTAGCAACCGTCATTCTTCTCATGATGAAAAAATTTGCCCATTTCGTCATATTATCTTCAAACCTATCTAAGGTCAGGCTTGACGTAATCTGTGCTATTATACTCTTCACTGAAATGTTCTAACCAGCATGCGTCATTCTGCATCTGTGACTGACATTTGCATACGATCTGTAGGACTTAGTGATTTGACATGTTCTAGTAAGCTGTCCTTGTATTGAACTGTCCTGTCAGTTCAATGTAGTGACGCTGTAGAAGAGTGATGGATGTCACCCGAAACACTCGGAAGTAAATTCTCCGTTTTTTGTCCAGTTGAAGAGATTGAATTGTATTTGAACATAACTGTGATGATATGTGCCCCTTTTTCAGATGAATATCTCGAATGAAAGTAATTACATGTATATAATTGTGCCCAATTTTACAGATGAATGTCCAGAATGAAAGTAAACATTATTAACTGGTACAGTAATGATTTGTGCCCATTTCTCAGATGAATGTGCAGACATCGTTCCAGCAGCTCCACGACATCGTGGTGGAGAACTACCCTGAAGACGATCAGCAGATCATCTCCTGCCCCTCCCCTGACCAGGTCCACCTCCTCATGGCAGTGCCTTCCTAGGGTCGTCCTCGAGATCCAGAAATTATTCCTTAAGTGTTTGTAATGATGTCTGTCTTCATCATGTTGTGGCGTACCTGGTGTTTGGCCAAGAAGCCTTCCTAGGGTCGTCCTCTAGGTCCAGAAATTATTAGTAGTAGTAGTCTTAGTTGAGGACATCATCAGCCTTCCTAGTGTCGTCTAGCCTGGGTACCATCCGGAAAGTAGTTCGCTCCGGCGTTCATTATATACAAATACAGTCGCTTCTAGCTCCGACATTCATTATACACTATATACAGTCGCTTCTCTGTGTTTCCGTCTGGGAACGCGGAGTATCTAAACATCTGGAATCGTCCAAATTTTGGAAGCAGGCACTGATTGGTCCCACATATGAGCGAATTATGGAATGGGTTGAAGCGATCGTTCGAACCGGTGTTCCAACACTGGACAAGCCCTCCGCCCGCTCGTAGGAGGCCTGTTGTCATCGAACAAACGCTTTAGAACCCATTTCTACATTCGCTCATTAACTGACATTACCACCAAACGGTTTGAATGCGCAAGTCTCCAGACGGATAGCAGAAGCGAACATAGGAGCAAACTACTATCGGGATGGTACCCAGGCTAAGGGTCGTCCTCGAGATCCAGAAATTACAAAATGTATTAGTATTAGTAGTCTTAGTTGAGGACATCATCAGATGTCAGCACGGGATGCAAACTGGACCCTCCTACTCCACTTTTCCCTGTCTACCACCATCAATGATTTTACAAATAATTTCATCAGGTTGGTGGATCATACATGTTGTAGGATATAGGAATTTTCTCTTGCACAACCAGTTTATCTCACCTGCTGACCTTTCGATGTCTCAGACATCTTCCTTAGAGCTTCTCGAAACGTCAGCAGGTAAGATAAACTGGTTGTGTAAGAGAAAATTCCTATGTCCTATCAATGATTTTAGTTCTGCTTTATATGCTGCTCTGTTTGTCCAGACCAGAGTCTCTCTTTGGCGTGTCTATTAGCGTAGTACGCCTCTGCCTCGGTTTCTCTTACCATGGACTGGTTCCCACAGCAGGTCTAGCTCACTAACCACGAGTACAAGATCTTGTACATAGTGCCTAGGGAGTTGCATGCACCTTTGCCTTATCTTAGTTGTTGGCCTAGAGAGATTAACATATTAAGTGTTGTATTTCTCATTTGGTCTTCCCTTGACACATCCAGAAATGATTCCTTAAGTTAATGTCTGTAACTATGTCTGTCTTCTTCATTTTGTGTCGTACCTGGTATTTGGCCGAGAAGCCAGAGGTCCTGGGTTCAAATCCTGTCATACTACCGATCTTGGCATCCTTTTTGGTTAAAAGACAGCAGGATTTCCTCTGACACATTTGTCCCAGATTTGCCCTCGTTTTTATGTTGTAAACCATTTCTATGACATATGCAACCATGGCCAGGCCTTTACTGAAAAAAAGGAAATTTTCTTTTTGGTATTCACCAAATATTAATGTATTACACTTTCATTTGCACTCAACTGTCTACTGATAGAGATGTGTATGCAGACCACAGTGTGTTAGAGATAATGTGAGGTGTCGGATAGAGAATTCATTCTAGTCATTATTGCATAGTAACTGTTATAAATTGATGCTGATACACTTATGATTATTCCATGTCTGAATATCAGAAGGGTGGTCAGGATTTTTCTTTAAAGTGAATCAGAATTATGATGTAAAAAGAGTTAAGATTCAGTAGGTGAAACGTGAGGAAAATATTCTCAGTGTTGACTTTTTCTTCACTGTGAAGCTCGCCTATGTGTAAACTTGTAAAAAAAAATGATGTACATTCGAAGGTTGTAAATATACTCTTTATTATCCGAATCTAGAGTTCTGTAAGGTGTACAAAGAAGATACTTAATATAGATAGAAAATTCAACATTTTGTTTCTGGTTTTCAACTTAGGGTTGTAAAACATATTTGTCCAAGGCACTATGAATAACTGCAGGCATTCCTGATGAGAATATTGATAGTCAGTCACTGGCAATATACATGCACTGTTAAACTAAAGGTCACAATTCTATTTTAAACTTTAGCGTCATTAAATGCTGCTTTCTTCTAAATTCATTGTCTTGGAGTAAAGACCATGAGCTATGTAAGGTTGCTGCTTGAGATATTAGTGTTTCTTTGGTTTATGCCCAATGCACTATCCTAATGTAAACACCAGACTTATTGCTGAGATTAAATATTGGTAAGAAAATGTTCATGTCGGTTTAAGGCACTTGTATGTCCATTATTATGTATTGGTAATGGTGCTAGACGTAGACTATACCAGGGTCTCACTCAATTGCCTTCAAGTTGTATTTCTTCGAGCAAAAATTGAAGATAACTGTATATGATTTTTCTGGTTTGGTTGTTGTCTTCCAGCAAACTTACAAAAAACAGCAAAGTTTAACTTACATGTAGCTCAATGATCGTTATGCACAATCTTCAATTGTATATTATAGATATATAGGTTGCCATAAATTAGAAATGGCAGCCTTGAGTTCATATTTGTGTAGCTTGGCCAGATTCTGTCCCTCCAGACCATCAGAAATAGGAGTGGTTCGATAACATAGGGAGTAAATTTAAAGTTACAAAAATGGTTACCAGCTTATTACCCCAGGACTTTTGCGTCCCCCATATTTGTACAGGTGATATAAATACATGTTAGATTCAACATAAAGTTGCAATAAGACTATCAAAAAACTAAGTCCTTAAATCCATTATCCATGAATACTCCTGTGCAGTGCTAACTGGTCTTAGCAGGAAATGAAGTTGTCAAGACGCTGATGACATCATTACACATAAAAGGCACTTAAATCGCTATGTAAATTGTAATGCTATGAAAAGTAGCACTTAACAAGATCTTTACTAGGCAATATACTAGTATGTAGCTACATTTCTCATAGTGTTTAGACAATTTTCAACACAAAAGTCGACCTGGTCCCAACTATTATCCCAAGGACAGGAAATTAAGATGGAAACACAGCTAGAAAATATGATTTGTTTCTCTTTAGACGGAAAGATAGATGAAACAGCTATTAAACTTTGCTTCCCGTTTGATGGGAAGTTGAAACGTTCATACTCTTGCTTATTACAAAAATCAGCCATAGCGTGCGTGTCCAGAGCACGAGATATCAAAACCGGAAATTCCTTTGCAGTACAATAGACAGCAGCAAGGGGGCCCACTATCTAATCTTTTCGTTATTTTTGCCACCCCTTCCAATCTACCAAATATCATTAAGACCCATCCACCACTTCTGGAGCCATGTTATTCACAAAGTTGAACAAACAAACACGCTCTCCGAAGCATAATCTTCTTCTCCAAGCAGATCTATTGGCACATGGTGGCAATGCAGTATCTTAAGAAGCCTGTTAGATACTGGTTGGCCCTTTGGACGCTTGAGACCTATAAATCTGCTTGGAGAGAGTAATCTTCTTACGGTTCTTGACGAATGGTTGGACGAACCTCAGTCGTACTGGTATTCGTCAATGACCTCCCGGATCTTCCGGACCAGCTGCCGAAACGCCTTTCTGTAGATCTCGTAGCGGAAGGCGAAGACCAGCGAGTCAGAAAACGTGGATGTCTGATTCAGCATCCAGGACAGCTCCAGCCAGATGGACACCTAAATACATTAATAACGTTATTGAGCTAGTTTAAATGTAATATCCAACACACAAAAATTGGACTCACCCAAATTTTCGACTGAACAGCACCAGTCTTTGTTAAGGAATGAACAATCCACTGCTGTCGTGACGTGACGTAGACTTCCTGCAGCCTATCATCCACTGCTTAATGAGTTGATTTTGTTAATTGTCTGTTTACTATTAATTGTATAAGTTTTGTTGCCTATTTTTCGTTTTTATTAACTTCGCCAAGAAGGTTATGTTTTGGGTAGCATTTGTATGTTTCTATGTATGTATGTTTGTATATGAATTGTTTCGGACTGCAGGAAAATGGTCACTCCGTCCAGGTACTGTATTGGCTGTATCACTAATAGATAATGCTAACAAAAGAATCAAACAAACAACACCTCTTTGTTCATGCTGAGGGTGCCCGATGTGATCATACTGCCGATGGCGAGGATAGGCAGCCACGTCAGGCAGTTGACGCCCAGTGTGATCAGATGCGTGTACACGATTTTGATCTGGACCTATAAAAAGTGAAATGATAACCCTATGGTTACGTTGGAGGTGTTGATTTAGCATGCAAAGTTTTCGAATCCCTAGCAGATCACAATGTTGTGCTCCTGGCACTTTACGCCAATTTAATCTCTCTGTTTAGGTAGAAATAATTATATAAGTATATGCCTTGAATCGTTTCGGCTTCTTGGATAGGACGTAAAGCCGGAGGTCCAGTGTCCGAGGAGAGCCACAACTAGAGCATGTTAAAGAACCCACCACCTTCTTTTCGAAAAAAAACCTTAGTACTACTCATGCCCGGCCAGGCCCCTTTGTGGAAATGCGACTTTAGCCTTACCAGCTATGCGAATAGACATACAAACAAACGAACAAACCTTCCAGGCGTCGGCTTGCTCTACCCAGGCCTGTGCGGGAATCTGGTTGGCGATCTCCACCCTGTGCTTGCGGGCCTCCATCCGCACGCGCACGATGCAGCACGTGCACACCCCGAGCAGGAAGATGTCGAAGGTGTTGAACAAACAAACACAAACAAACAAATAAGTAAATAAATACATAAACCTTCCAGGCGGCAGCTTGCTCTGCCCAGGCCTGTGCGGGAATCTGGTTGGCGATCTCCATCCGATGCCTGCGGGCCTCCATCAGCACGCGCACGATGCAGAACGTGCACACTCCGAACAGGAAGATGTCGAAAGTGTTGGACAAACAAACAAACAAATAAATAAACAAACCTTCCAGGCGTCGGCTTGCTCTACCCAGACTTGAGCAGGAATCTGGTTGGCGATCTCCACCCTGTACCTACGAGCCTCCAGAAGTACGCACACGATGCAGAACATGCACACCCCGAACAGGAAGATGTCGAAGGTATTGAGCAAACAAACAAACAAGTAAACAAACCTTCCAGGCGTCGGCCTGCTCTGCCCATGCCTGTGCAGGAATCTGGTTGGCGATCTCCACCCGATGCTTGCGGGCCTCCATCAGCACCCGCACGATGCAGAACGTGCACACTCCGAACAGGAAGATGTCAACGAGGTTGAACAAGCAAACAAACAAATAAACAAACAAATAAACAAACCTTCCAGGCGTCGGCTTGCTCTACCCATGCCTGTGCAGGAATCTGGTTGGCGATCTCCACCCGGTGCTTGCGGGCCTCCATCAGCACGCGCACGATACAGTACGTGCACACCCCGAACAGGAAGATGTCCACGATCAGGTTGATCCAGCGCTCCGGCAGCCCCACGTTACACGGGATGGTCAGGCCGGCGGGGTGGGCCAGGTTCATCACGGTGGTGACGTCATCAGAGACGCTGTGACGTAACACGAACGTGGCGGGAGGCAGGAAGCTGATGACGACACCCGTCACCATGGCGACGGTGATGCGGCGCATCGTGACGGTGGCCTGGTAGGTGAGGGGATGGACGATTTAGCGGTACAGGCCAGTCAGGAAGCTCATAGACAGGTTAGAATAGAAACAACGAATATAGGTTACCCCGCGGATAAAGGTGAACAAGCGTTACCTGGTAGGTGAGTGGGTGGACGATGTAGCGGTAGCGGCAGTACCACCGGCCCGTCATGAAGCTCATGGAGAGGTTGAAGGCACCGGGAGACAACGAACGGATAAAGGTTACCTTGCGGATAAAGGTAAACTAGCGTTACCTGGTAGGTGAGTGGGTGGACGATGTAGCGATAGCGGCAGTACCACAGGCCCGTCAGGAAGGACATGGAGAGATTGAAGAGGCCCGGAGAGAGGACCGCCTGTAGCTTACACCATCCCTCGGCCATCAGCTCGCCCGACGCCAGCGATGAGATGGAGGCAGGGGCGTGGGTCAGGGCCAGCAGGATGTCCACCACGGCCATTCCGGCCAGGAAGTAGTTTCCGCGCTCCTAGATTATATAGTGACAATGAAGTTTGTTGCATATTCATGCCCCGATGGGGCTAAATGCAGTAAGTTTCATACAAAGAGAATAACACACCAAACACACATATACATACATACATACACACACACACACACACACACACACACACACACACACACACACACACACACACACACACACACACACACACACACATATAGAGAGAGAGAGATAGAGAGAAAGAGAGAGAGAGATTTGTTTTGTTTATTAATACGTAGCAATAACAGAAACAAGTGCAGAAGGAGGCAGGGGAAGAGTATATAGCTAATTAGCCACCGCCAGGCCTTCCTACAGGGTTGAGGGAATAGTACGCGTAGTGTTCGGGAAAAAAATCGAAGAATTTTTTCATTAGACTAACTTAATAGAATATATAGACTGCTTTATATATAGACACAAAGACAAATGCGCGGCCTGCGAAGTTATCTGGTAGCAAAGCTCCCCTGGCAATTTATTCTCCTTGTCTATAATAGCCAGCGTAATCAATCTGGTAGAGACTAATAGCTCATACTAGGCTCCATTATACATGTACTTAACATAATTAATTGTAATTGATGAATAATAAAGTAATACATGAGATGATACATAGAATGTGATAACGATACAGTAAGGGTAATGAAATAATTGATGGAAGAATTAGGATAAGATAGGAACTTAATAAATGAGTCTATTACAGGGGTAGGATGGTTTATCAGATAGGTTTTCAGGTAACATTTAAACGTCAGAATAGAGGAAGTTGATTACATTTTTGACATTGTACATACGGACATTTTGTCGTGGATACTTTCTTCATATAAATATCTAATATTATGCCTCTTTAATGGCCTTACCGAACATCTTTGACATACCAAAAAATTGTGTTCTAGTCGGTCAAACTTGGTATCGTTGAAAACGGCTCTTGGTACCTTAATGTAATAAAATAACGTCGCAATCACGTGACTTTTGAAGTTGGTCAAAGTTTCAATCTATATCACCCCCCGTCCCGGTCTGGTGATGACCCCGTTTTACTATAATTACAAGGTAACGAATCAGTGCCCCATCTTTTGAATGGATTAGTAATTTGAAAGTAACTCTCAAATGAAGGTTTGGACAATGTTTTCGTACAATTCAAATCAAGTTCAAATATGGGATAAAAGTTACGGATACTGTAATTATAGCAGACACAACACAACATTTACGAGAGAATGTGGTTGGGAGTAATAACATTATGCGATAGATATCACGATGTAGAATGGAGACAATCTTCCTCAATAGTTCTGTTTTAGATTGAAATGAGATTTTATTACTAATGTATGTATATGTGTGTAAATCCACACTTTTAAATTGTACAGCTGAGTGGGAGTTGTGATTATTATAATTTGATTAACGTACTTAGGCAGGGCCTTCCATTATAATCTCTTGTGTACTTAGTACGAGGCAATTTAGTCTTAGGACTACGATCTTGTACATGACTTTGTGTGTGTTTAATAAATGAACCAGTTATCTCTCTCAGATACTAGCTACAAGGACCATTGTGGGGTTTGCGCGTCTTATGGTTTTGTGTGTTGCATGTCCAAGGAGATAGTAAGTACAAATATTACAGTTTGCGTCGTTTGTGGCGTAAATGGTAGAATGTTGGACTCGGAGCCTAGAGGTCCTGAGTTCAATACCCGCCGTGCCACTGACGTTGTGTCCTTGGGATAAGGCACTTTACACGACCTTCTTCAAATCACCCAGGTGTTGAAATGGGTACCTGGCTTCGGTCGGGGAGGTAAAATACTACCTTTAGCTTCTGTCTGTACTTTGTATGTGGCACTATTAAAATATGTTTCTAATTTGAGTGCATGCAGTGCCACATTGTCCTCCTCTGTCAAAAAAAGCAAATAGAAAAATCTCATGTTCGCTAATGGAACAATTAAGTATCGAAGTTCACAGCTGCGCTATGCTTAAGACATGTACAACATGTAATCCAATCTGCAGTCAGTATCTCCGTACTACGTACTTAAGTCTATTTCCAGAGAAGCGACATTTACAACTAAAGTGGCTGGCTTATGCCAGGCTTTGGGTTTGACTTTTAAAGTACGGTGTCATTTCCTTGTAGCTACCGTGGCCTAGTGTTAATCCCAGCAACGGAAGCAATTAGAAAACAGGAATCTTACCTACAAGGACATGGAATGCACAAACATTGGCTACTGGGAAAGGGTCAAGACTTGAATCCAGAAGAAGGATAACATTTGTCAGAGCTGCTGTTGATAATGTATACCATTTCCTCCTCGGATTTAGTTCCAGTCCCGGCTTACATTGTGCGTGGAATACAAAGTCAGAGAATATCGAAAATATAAATCTGGTACAAAAAGTTGACCACAGAAATGAAATAAGGAAAGTTTTTAATGGATTCCCGTTCCTCATATCTATATCTATATATATATTATACACACATATACATGTATGCCTCTCTGTAAGGATAACCAAGATAAAAGCTCCTTGGGATAATTCAACCTCATTCGGGGATTGGTAAATTCATTCCTCCTGTAGCATAGCCTAAAGTTCATATGATGCATACATAGGGCAGCTCCCATCTTCAAAGCTTCCTTTCTATGGCCCTTGGGCCACACACAGCTTGTACAAGCACTACACTAGCGTCAGTCCTCTGTTAGTGACGTGTGTCCTACTTCTGCTATGCTGAGTTATTCGGGTGATGACCACACGGAAGGAATGGCCCCTGGGTCTGGCTGATTAATTGTCTGGGACTGACATGGGTGGTTTCCTTTTCCATAATCATATACTGAATGATATACATCGCCTGGCAAAAACAACAACAAAAACAAAGACCAAATGGGTGACAATATCAGCTACATTAACGTATATTACGGTTGCCGTAAAAAAAAAACAGAACAGAAAGACTTAAAAAAAAACACAGAACAGAAAGACTTTTTTAAAAAATAAAGTTAGAATCAGGGTGTGATGTGTACTGTTCTTGCAGTAGCCCAATATTTATCATCAAAGCTCGCAAAATAAATACGACTAAAATTGGTACATAAGGACAGAACAGTAAATTGAAGGTGGCAAGGAGGTGTGATCAGGGTTGTTGACCTAGAATCTAAATGTTCTGGTTCGAATAAAAAAAAAACCAAATGCGTCGATGTAGGTTAGACATCCAGGTAATAAGATACACCAAAAATAGTTACTCAAGCAACTGGATATGATGTTGAAATGGTCAGACGTTTCGGATAGTATCCACTATCCTTCGTCAGTGACACTGAAGAGGTCTGGAAGAAACAGGTCTTTTATACTTTAACTATGAATGTAAAGACCCAAATGTTCTTTTGAAACGCACCTCACCTCAGACCTATTTCCTCACTAGACTCAGGCGGAAATTAGTACCTACCTACGGCTAGAGAGTGAAAGCTGAAGGCCATTTGTTTGAGGACAGCCACACCTCAGAAAAAGAAGTGGCCCTTCCCTGCGTGTGCGGATCAGATATTATATGCAGTCTTTTATATGTAGCTTGTACTTAATGAACAGAATCGGGTTGTTTCACCTAAAGGAAGTTTGCCAAGAAACAAGCAAATTAACAAACAAACAAACAAACAAGCAAACAAACAAACCTCCATGTCCATCGTGGTTCCCATGGCGGCCAGGAGACAGCCGTTCCCGAAGAGAGCCCATAGAAGAAAGCCGAGCCAGATGAGGATGAGAAGCGGCTGGAGAGACGGAGCGGCTCCGTAGATGCCGCAGCGGGTCGGCTCCGTCAGCGTGCAGGCCCCACCGGAGGGTAGGACACTCGCCGTCGGCGCAGGGGCGGCTGCCGTCCCGAAGAACCATCCGGCGGCGTCCGTGGCCTCCGTGAAAACTTTTGTCACGTTCATGGGTCCTCTTTTGGTTTCTTTGAGGTGACTGTGAGCCCCAGTCCTAGGGCACACCCTAAGATGCCGAGCTCAATCGACACTCACGAGCCCCAAATGACTCTTTATTTGCAATGGTTACACTATCTAGATTACAATGGCCCAATAAGAGCAACAAGGTGTTTTACGTCACGTGAAATCACGACACATGCTTAGCCCATAGCCTTCACGACAAGAGTGTCCTTAATCTACAAGCTTCAATACTTTACATTGGCCAGATGACACTAAAGGAAGCTTTTTAGGAATCGGGTAGGTGCCCAAAGCTTGGAAAGGAAGTTAAATATTCGGTCAGACACCACGTAACTAGTTTTAAAGTAATTTTAATACTTTATTTGCAAGTTCATTGTGGAAACATAGGAGACATACATGTAACAATGAACAGTGATAAACACTATACAGTGTGTCCATGTAATATGCAATATGTTAATCGTCACAAATGTGGTTTGTCGACAATATCAAACGCGTATTACATTGTTATCTACCCCTGGTATTAACTAAGACCTGAGTGGACCTGTCCTTGGTGCTGGCGTGCGCGTATACGCCCGTACGCTGCGTACGTATCAATCAGTATCTGTATCTATATAGCAGTTATAACCGCCGTTCGGCGTAACACACCAGCTTCGAAGGCACACGGTGCGGCAGCAGCTGGTCATATTACACTGAACGACCCATCACACCTAACTTTTGCACAACTATCTGCAAGTGTTCTTTAAAACTACCGAGAGAAGATGCCCCTACTGTACTTGGTGATAACAAGTTCCACTCTACGATAGTTCTGAGAAAGTACGAATTTTTGAATACATCAATCCTAGGTCGGTAACTCTGGTATTTAAAGGCTAGGCATGACTGTTTTCTGTTCTTTGTTGAGCTGGTATTGGGTACTTATCAGTCGCGCACTTATGTAAACAATCACGTTGGTTTTGACAAAATTGTCCCAAAATGAGATACATTAAACGTTAGCTGGCGACAATCAATAGTGCTCTTTCATCTGAGCAATACAATTAGAGCTTGGTAATCATAATCACATTATGGATAACAAATATTTGTAACAAGATCAGTATTACGTAAGTTGATAGAATCATTGTGTCAAATCTATCATCAAATGGTTCGATGAAGTAATGTATCTATGTCTATCTACATCAAAAGTTGCGTACACAGACGGAAAATATTTTTCTTACCGACGCATTTATAAGTTACTTGCATTTTGTCCTTTGTACAGGTAAACTAAGCAAAGATAACATTAATAGTCACACCATACAGATATATAACACAAACCGCGCAGGAAATTTGAATTACTGTCACCATACGTGATTCTGGCCCCGACTAAATGTGAAACAACATTAAATTTTGCGTGACCCGGGTAGAACTATTTCTATTTCACCTAACTACGTAGTTACCCATACAAGTTTCGTGGCTGTTTAGCACAGTGACATTTATCGGACTAACTGGAGCCCAGGAGAGGTTTCATCTACTCACACTGGGAACGACCTTTCTCGATAAGCGTCGCGGGTTCTTTCACCTGTTCAAGGAGTCGCTGTCCTCAAACACGGGTCCCCTAGTCCCATACGATGAACTGTGGATGTGCATTTACGAGTGTTGTGGGTTGATGCTATGTTTGAATGTCCTCAGCTGTATAGTATATTTCGTTGTTTCAGGGGCAGTGTGTCCCATAGTCCATAGCTCCGAAATACTGCAGGCTGCTATGGTATGAAACTACTTAAGCCGAGGGACAATGCAGCAGGTTTGGGCCGTAGACCCTTGGTGCACGTGGTTAAGCCTTTGCATGTGTGTACTCTCACGTGTTGGGAAACTTCCATCCGAACAGTGGTGACATGTATGAAGGTGCCCTTCCCCGTATCACGGTTCTTTGTGTTGGAAATGGCACTTCAACTTTGATTATATGTTTTCTCGTTGGATGGAGAGATGGACAATGACACATGACCGGACGGACTTCAGTCGTACTCGTCAATGAGCTCCCGAATCTTCCGGACTAGCTGTCGCAACTGTCCAATTTTTTATGTTGGAAATAACACCACAATCTTGATTCAGAAGGACTTAATCTTCTCGTAGGATGGAGAGATAGACAATGACACATGACCGGACGGATTTCAGTCGTACTGGTACTCGTCAATGAGCTCCCGGATCTTCTGGACCAGCTGCCGCCGCTGTCCAGTTCTTTATGTCGGAAACAGCACCTCAACTTTGTTTCACAAGGACTTAATAATGTTTTCTCGTTGGATGGAGAGATAGACAATGACACGTGACCGGACGAGCTGTCGATCACGACACAGTCCAGTTCTTGATGTTGGAAATAACACCTCAACTTTGTTTCACGTGGACTTAAGAATGTTTTCTCGTTGGATCATGGACAGATAGACAATGACACATGACCGGATGGACGGACTTCAGTCGTACTGGTACTCGTCCATGAGCTTCCGAATCTTCCGGACCAGCTATCGCAACTGTCCAATTCTTTATGTTGGAAATGACACCTCAACTTTAATTAAGAATGACTCTGTTTTCTTGTAGGATGAAGAGATGGACAATGACGCATTACCTGAACGGATTTCAGTCGTACTGGTACTCGTCGATGAGCTCCCGAATCTTCCGGACCAGCTTCCGCCACTGTCCAATTCTTTAGGTAAGAAATAACACCTCAACTTTGATTCAAAATGACTGTTTTCTCGTTGGATGGAGAGATAGACAGTAATAACACATGGCCGGATGGACGAACTTCAGTCGTACTGGGACTCGTCTATGGGCTCCCGGATTCTTCAGACAAGCTGTCGATCACGAGACTGTCCAGTTCTCGATGTTAGAAACAACACCTCAACTTTGTTTCACGTGTACTTAAGAATGTTTTCTCGTTGGATTGTGGAGAGATAGACAATGACACATGATCTTACAGCTTTCAGTCGTACTGGTACTCGTCTATGAGCTTCCGAATCTTCCGGACCAGCTATCGCAACTGTCCAATTCTTTATGTTAGAAATAACACCTCAACTTTGATTCAAAAGTTTTCTCGTTAGATGTAGAGTTGGATGTTTTTTCGTTGGATGGAGAGATAGACGGTAATGCCACATTACCGGATGGACGGACTTCAGTCGTACTGGTACTTGTCAATGAGCTTCCGAATCTTCCGGACCAGTTGTCGACACTGTCCAGTTCTTTATGTTGCAAATTACACCTCAACTTTAATTAAGAATGACTCTGTTTTCTCGTTGGATGAAGAGATGGACAGTAATGACACATGTGACATGACCGGATGGACGGAATTCTGTCGTACTGGTATTCGTCAATAAGCTCCCGAATCTTCCGGACCAGCTATCGCAACTGTCCAATTCTTTATGTTGGAAATGACACCTCAACTTTAATTAAGAATGACTCTGTTTTCTTGTAGGATGAAGAGATGGACAGTAATGACACATGACCGGACGAACTTCAGTCGTACTGGAACTCGTCAATGAGTTCCCGAATCTTCCGGACTAGCCGCCGCCGCTGTCCAATTCTTTATGTCGGAAATAACACCTCAACTTTGATTCAGAAGGATTTAATAATGTTTACTCGTTGGATGGAGAGATAGACAATGACACATGACTGGACGAACTTCGTACTGGTACTCGTCTATGGGCTCCCGGATCTTCCAGACAAGCTGTCGATCACGACACTGTCCAGTTCTTGATGTTAGAAACAACACCTCAACTTTGTTTCACAAGGACTTAAGAATGTTTTCTCGTTGGATCGTGGAGAAATAGACAATGACACATGATCTTAAAGCTTTCAGTCGTACTGGTACTCGTCGATGAGCTCCGGCTCCCGAATCTTCCGAACTAGCTGTCGCAACTGTTTAATTCTCTCTGTTTAAGGACTTAAGAATGTTTTCTCGTTGAATGAAGAGATAGACAATGACACATGTGACCAGATAGATTTCAGTCGTACTGGTACTCGTCGATGAGCTCTCGGATCTTTCGGACTGGCCGATCCAATTCTTTATGTTGGAAATAACACCTCAACTTTGTTTGAGAAGGACTCTCCTTTCTCGTTGGATGGATAGATAGACGATGACACATGATTTTACAGCTTTCAGTCGTACTGGTACTCGTCGATGAGTTCCCGAATCTTCCGAACCAGCTGCCGCAGCGCCTTTCTGTAGATCTCATAGCGGAAAGCGAAGACCACCGAGTCGGAGAACGTGGATGTCTGGTTCAGCATCCAGGACAGCTCCAGCCAGATGGACACCTAAAATCATAAATCACGGGTTGCTACTGATATCATTTTTCAGTTATGTACATATGGAATACAACACGGTGTATTCCGTATCACCCGAGATACCAGCCTTCGGACGTCGGGCGATCCGACCCGCGGGAGGGCTGGGACCGAGGCGCCACACTCGTCCCGCTCGAAATAGTTCGATTTACTAAAATGGAGCCCGTGTGATACAACTTAGAGCCCGTCTGATACGGAAGTTATCACCCTGTCCGGAATACCCGTACCGAACGTTTTCGCGCCACAGGTATGACATAAAGTTTATTACATTATATTTTTTCTTATTATTACTACTACTTTACTTGTATAATTACTCATTTGCATAATTAAGCATATTCAGTTTATTTAAGTCAATTGTGTTTTGTTAATCATATTTCTATTCATGTTCTGCGTACAAAACCTAGATAAGGGTTCCTGGCATTCTAATTTGACCTCTGATCTCTCACGTTCACTTTAAGTCATCTCATTTGATTTTGTCATTTTTCTGTTTACTAATTGTATAGGTTTTGGCACTTATGTTTCGTTATTTTTTATTGTATATGAATTGTTTCGGACTTCAGGAAGAATAGTGGTATTACATTGGTGGTATCACTAATGGAGATCCTAATAAAACAAACAGACACCTCGTTATTGAAATAGTTTAACAGTAATATCCAGCACAAAAATGGGACTCACCAAATTTTCGACTGAACAGCACCAGTCTTTGTCAAGGAATGAACAATTCATTGCCGTCGTGACGTCACGTTATGCAGATAGAACACGTGACTCAGTAAGCAGTGGATCATAGGTTGCAAGAAGTCTATGGCGCCCACCGTCTCTGTTCAGGGATGGTTGTAAAGCTCTGATGTAGATAGTTTCTTTGATCCCCAAGACTGGTGCTGTTCAGTCAATTGGGTGAGTGTTGGATATTACAGCTAATTATAAACTAGTTCAATAATGACTTTTACTAACACAGATGAACTTTCAAGTTAAAACAAGCAACACCTCGTTGTTGAGGACGAGCGTGCCCGATGTAAGCATGCCGCCGATTGCCAGGATCGGCAGCCAGGTCAGAAAGTTGACCCCCACCGTGATGAGATGAGTGTAGACGATCTTCATCTGAACCTTCCAGGCGTTGTCCTGCTCCGCCCAGGCCGGGGCCGGCACCTGGTAGTACAGATATGTACATGGAAATTAGTTGAAACGTTTATGAAGATTAGACATCCAGGTATTACAACATTCAAATACGGTTATTCTCTTTACATCTTGTGTAGTTTTGCGTCGTTTGTATCATACTTTTCGTTCCCGAAAGTCGCCCGACCGGTACCGGGCCCCGGTTTGGAAATGTGACATAGGCTTTAGCTGTTATTAAACAAGCTGTTTGAAGAGGCCACCCGAATTCCAGCCAAATTTCTCCAGGATCACTGACAAAAAGAAAACAATTCTCTTTCTAACATCACAAAACACACACATAATGGAAAAGGTGGGATCTTTGGTCTTCCACTGTCTCCGAAAAAGAAGTCGAACGCAATAACCCAGAATCTAGACTTGGCTTTTGGACTAAAGTAGACACTGCTACATTGTTTTTTACCCTGTCATGTTAGCAGCAACTAGCCCACGTGCACGGGCAAGAATTTGCAATAAACTGATGCATTGGCAATAAACCATTATCGTGCTACCTGGTTAGCGATCTGCACGCGGTGCTTCCTTGCCTCGAACAGGACCCTCACGATGCAGAACGTGCAGACGCCGAACTGCGCGATGTCCACGATCAGGTTGACTGACCGCTCCGGCCCGCTGACGTTGCACGGGATGGTCAGGCCGGTGGGCCGGGCAAGGTTCATGGACGTAGTGACGCCCGCCACGCTGTGACGTAACACGAAGATGGCGGGAGGCAGGAAGCTCACGGCCACGCCCAGTACCATGGCGACGGCGATGCGGGTTGTGGTGACGGTGGCCTGGAATGAATGTATGAATGAATGGACATGACATGATTAGATTAAAGATGTCTGTCCAAATGAAAGCTCATCTGTGTTGGTAGTATCCATCGTTGTAAAGTTCAAGCTGTGTTCCAACACAAAAGAAGTGAACAAATTTTCACTACAAAAACAAGTCGACCGTCTTCAAATGT
The DNA here is from genome assembly GCF_000003815.2 of Branchiostoma floridae. Taxonomy (NCBI): domain Eukaryota; kingdom Metazoa; phylum Chordata; class Leptocardii; order Amphioxiformes; family Branchiostomatidae; genus Branchiostoma; species Branchiostoma floridae. The sequence goes on from NC_049990.1 coordinate 3,535,911, forward strand.
ACGATTCGCCTCACTGACGTTCCGGAAGTCGAAAGATGACGTCAGCAGTGAATCGTAGATGGCTGGAAGACGGAAACGCGAGTTTGACCAAAACTTTATGGTGAGTTCATTTCTTTTCTGTTGGAACAACACTAAAACTTTACAAATCTCAAAAGGTCTGTGTTTGTCTTTGGCAAAGGCATACCTGGTAGGTGAGTGGGTAGACGATGTATCGGTAGCGGCAGTAGCACAGGTCGGTCATGAAGTTCGTGGAGAGGTTGAAGGCACCGGGAGACAACGAACGGATAAAGGTTACCTTGCGGATAAAGGTAAACTAGCGTTACCTGGTAGGTGAGTGGGTAGACGATGTATCGGTAGCGACAGTACCACAGGCCCGTCATGAAGCTCTTGGAGAGGTTGAAAGCGCCGGGAAACAAGTGAAACGAACGGATATAGGCTACCCCTCATGGACAGGTAAGAATTTAAAAACAACGGATATAGGTTACCCTGCGGATAAAGGTTACCTGGTAGGTGAGCGGGTGGACGATGTAGCGGTACCGACAGTACCACAGGCCTGTCATGAAGCTCATAGACAGGTTGAAGTCGCAGGGAGACAAGTAAAACGAACGGATATAGGTTACCCCACGTATAAAGGTTACCTGATAAGTGAGTGGGTAGACGATGTAGCGGTAGCGGCAGTTCCACAGTCCAGTCATGAAGGACATGGACAGGTTGAAAGCGGAGACACGGTTTTTAGAATAAAAACAACGAATATAGGTTACCCCGCGGATAAAGGTTACCTGGTAGGTGAGCGGGTGGACGATGTAGCGGTACCGACAGTACCACAGGCCTGTCATGAAGCTCATAGACAGGTTGAAGTCGCAGGGAGACAAGTAAAACGAACGGATATAGGTTACCCCACGTATAAAGGTTACCTGATAAGTGAGTGGGTAGACGATGTAGCGGTAGCGGCAGTTCCACAGTCCAGTCATGAAGGACATGGACAGGTTGAAGGCGAAGACACGGTTTTTAGAATAAAAACAACGGATATAGATTACTCCGCACGGATAAAGGTGAACTAGCGTTATCTGGTAGGTGAGAGGGTAGACGATGTAGCGGTAGCGGCAGTACCACAGACCCGTCATGAAGCTCATGGAGAGGTTGAAGGCACCGGGAGACAAGTAAAACGAACGGATAAAGGTTACCTTGCGGATAAAGGTGAACTAGCGTTACCTGGTAGGTGAGAGGGTGGACGATGTAGCGGTAGCGACAGTACCACGGGCCGGTCATGAAGCTCATGGACAGGTTGAAAGCGAAGACACGGTTTTTAGAATAAAAACAACGGATATAAGTTACCCCATGGATAAAGGTTACCTGGTAGGTGAGAGGGTAGACGATGTAGCGGTAGCGACAGTACCACAGACCGGTCATGAAGGACATGGACAGGTTGAAGGCGCCGGGAGAGAAGAAGGCCTGCAGCCTACACCACCCCTCCGACATGGGCTCGCCCGACGCCAGCGAGGACACGGAGGCCGGGGCGTGGGTCAGGGCCAGCAGGATGTCCACCACGGCCATTCCGGCCAGGAAGTAGTTTCCACGTTCCTGCACAAGAAACAAAAAAGTCGGTCAAAGTTTCTTAGAAGCCTATATCAGCCCCCGTCTCGGATAGATAAAATAGGTGTAGAAGGAAGGGAAATGAGTGTATAGCTTCTAATAGGCAGGACGTGGGTCAGGACCAAGGGATATCCACCACAGCCATTCCGGCCAGGAAGTAGTTTCCGCGTTCCTGCATCAACAACAAGCGCATACTAGAAAGGCAACATCTTTGCAGGTTGTTCGTTGTAATATACTAGTAATACTAGTAACCAGCTGCTGCCGCGCCGCGTGCCTGCAAATACAGATACACATACAGAAGATGAATTTCACAAAATAGTCCCTGACACAGAGGTCAAGATGTGAGTGTAGCCAAATTAACTTCCTATATATGGTTTCAAAATAGTGTCAACGCTATTGGCATCTCCCCTGACGCGTCGCCAAAAACAATTCTTATGCAATAAAACCAGCTATGTAAGAAAACGCAGACTGAAGAATGCCTTTACAGGCGGTCTGATTTAAGAACATAACACGTTATACTCTCCAACGACTTACGCTGTAATAATAGACGTTTCCTGACGCAGTGCTGTACTTTGCTTTCAATAAAATGCACATAAGTTATGAACGGATTGTATATTTTGTGGGTCAACCTACGTAAATTGAAAACTGAATTCCTTCGCGAAATACTGTGATAACAATAGATCAAAGCATCGGACGGATTCCCCGCCAACATGTGTAATCCTGTGTCGAGACGTCTGGACGTGGTAGTCAGGTAACTTGAAGCCAGGTATTCATTCCTAGGCTGGTATATCTTTACGCACCGCGACACGTGGACGACAAAACATGGCCTCTACTGGATGCATTTTTCTTTTCTTTCTTTCTTTCTTTCTTTCTTTCTTTCTTTCTTTCTTTCTTTCTTTCTTTCTTTCTTTCTTTCTTTCTTTCTTTCTTTCTTTCTTTCTTTCTTTCTTTCTTTCTTTCTTTCTTTCTTTCTCTTTTCAATGTCCATCAAAAAGAGATTTGCAATGAAAAAAGAAAGGCAATGAAAAAAGAATTTCATTTATGATGTTTACTTTTTGTTAGTTTCTTAAATCAGACCGCCTGTAAAGGCATTCTTCAGTCTGCATTTACAACTTCAGAAATATATCATTCTAACTTTCTTTATTTTAATTATTCTAAAAATTCGCCAATTTAATTGCACTTAAGCTTTACATACATGTTTCATTTTATGTTATTTGTTTTGCAAGAAAGTAATAACTGGTACCCCAGCCATCATTGCTGTCCGCGATACGAGTCCCCCATGGCCAATTACAGACTTGAAATGACGAACAGCCTTCAGGCATGTACAAAAAGTAGTGCAATCAATACCTAATGAGAACTGTCAAGTGTCTGATTATAGTAGACAAAAAATAGGTTAATGAAAGAATTTCACTCAAGATAAGAAAAAACACAATAATTACGTGCAGCGTTAATTAGTCGCTTTTTTAATTTAACTCGATCCAGCTTGTTCCATGCAACGTATGTATGCGTTGTATGGTGTTGAAATAATGGTGAAAATAGGCCAACACATGTGAGCATTTCCCAGATAAGTAAGCTGTCAATATCAGATAAAGTTGGTTACTGTGGATAAGCCATTTCGCCAATTATCTGCCTAGTTGTTCTGTCTATCTCATTTCAACCTCTCTCTTCTACGGTCCAGAAAGAAAAGAGCTCTTTAACGAGGTCAGCAAATTCGATCCAAATCTTTTCACGCTTACAGAGACAGAAAGAAAACTACTCTCCTATTAACATGACAAGACCTACATATTATAGAAAAGGCGGGATCATTCGTCTTCCGCGATCTCAGTAACAGTCAAACCCGATAATATACAGTTTAGCGTTAGACTTAATACTAGAGTAGTTACTTACTATACTGTTAACCATAATTTGTTTGTCATTTTTTTTCACTTGCAATTCGGACAAATTTTATTTCTTGTGTTTTTTGTCGTCGTCTAAGTCATATTTTTACGTATTAGGCAATATCTAAATTATAAAAAATCGGAGAAAATAACAAAACAGTGACGCAGTCAACGAACGCAGCAATGCCGCAAGCGTGCCCCAAGTCCTATGAGAGTGCGCCTTTTTAAAAGGTGTGACGGATCGTTCAGTGTAATATAACCAGCTGCTGCCGCGCCGCGTGCCTGCGAAGCTGGTGTTTACGCCGAAGGGGGACTATACCGGCTATATAGATACAGATACAGATTGTGTGCTTTTCCTTTTTGTAAAATGAACAAAAATAAATTTAAAAAAAAACGTATTACTTATAATCATCCTTCCAAGCACCAAAGGGGGTTTCATCTTTACCTGTACCACTGAAAGAAGGGACACTAGTTAAAATGAAAAAGAACAGGTATAGATCGATGGTTAATTGTCTACGCTGGCGCCTTTCCTTCCATATTTATGAGATGACCCCAAAATGGGTAAAATCGGTTTGCCCACAAATAGCTGAAAACAGAAGGGTAGTATTTGCCAGCAAATGAGGAATATTCCCCGACCACATTTTTGTCAATAGTTAATCTTCAGATCGCTCTAAATGGAAGAGAACAAATATATATAAGATCAATGGTTAATTGTTTGGGCTGGAGTCTTTCTTTCCATATTGATGAGATGTGCCTGAGTGACCCAGAAACTAAGTAAAATGGGCCTGACCCAAAATAGCAGGAAAGAGGAGGGTAGTACTGTAAATGTATTTAAGTTCGCGGGGATTTAATTTCGCGTTAGCTGAAAAGGGACTTTTCGCGGTGGTTTTAAGTTCGCGTTAACACCATAGACCATAATAGAAAAATGTCCGCGGTGGTTTGAAGTTTGCGGTGAAGTGGTCACTGCGGAAAACCGCGAACATTTATCCACCGCGAACATTTCTGCATTTACAGTATTTTCTAGGTAATGCGAATTCGAATATTCAATGATCATTTGTGAATAGTTTCATCAGATCACATTTGGTTTGTCAATAGTCAGCAATTACAGGTGAAATATGTTGTTCCCAAGCCTTCTAAATGTGACAACGTATGTCAATAATGTAGACGCCATTCCATATTACTTTTGTTTTAGACAGTCTTGCTGAAAACGAGATGATATCGATAGGCAGATCACCATTAGATCCGAATCTTACCTACTGTCACGACATCATTAAGTAAACTGTTAGGGACGTATCATATCATAGCTCTTTGGTGGGCTTTTTTGCCAGCAAGGGAGGAAGAAAGTTTTCCGTGATAGCGAGTTTTTGCCCTTCCTCAACAAACTCCCTTTCCCTGCACATAGCCAACGTTGAAAATCGCGGACCAACGCCCCCCCCTCCCCCCTAAAAAAGCCCCGTTCCGAAGACTGCATGGGAGTCTAGTTACTAGCATATATTTTTCTGGTGTAAAGACCTTCCAAACCAAACAGGGTCGTCATACGTATTCTACCTTCACCTAACACTTTTGTGCATTAGGTAGAGTAAACACAGTATTTCGTGTTGGATAGACTAAACTACTTTTAACCTGACACTTCTAAAGCTGTCGGTATGATGGATCACTCCCAAGGAATCGCACAAAAGACTAAAAGGAAGTAGATCGAGATCACTGTCTTTCCCTTAATCAGGTAGCACTACGTCACTTAAAGATGTCCCAGGGTTTATATGATGCATAGGGCAGCAGCGCCCATCTTCGTTTCCCTGGCCCTTGGGCCACACCGCTTGCACATGCGTCACACGATTCCCAGGCCACTGTTACTGGCATTGTTAGTGTCCTACTTCTGCTATGCTGAGTTATTCAAGCGAGGACTTAACGCAAGGCTATGCCACTGGTCACAGATCACCTTTTTTTTCCTTACTCCTGTAGTACTACATCACTTTGGATGTCCTAGCGTTCATAGAACACCTTCGTTTCTATGGCCCTTGGGCCACACCGCTTGTACATGCGCCACACTATCACCAGTCCACTGTTATTGGCATTGTTAGTGTCCTAGTGCTGTTAGTGTCCTAGTGCTGTTAGTGTCCTAGTGCTGTTAGTATAGTGTCCTAGTTCTGCTATGCTGACTTATTCAGGCGACGACGTAACGGAAGCAATGGCCTTCGTGATGATTAATTGTCTGGCACTGGCCTGGTGGTTTCCTTTTCCATAATCATACATTATGTTGTACACATCGCCTAGCAAAAACAACAACGCTGTATCTTGTACATGATCAATAGAAAATCTTTAAGGAAAAGAATACATAACTATTTCCCACATCCCACTTTTAATTGTAGTTATCATTACAAGTTGTTAGATTTCACATTCGGACTCCAGGATTCAGGATGAATAGTATTCACATTTTGTGTTACTAAAAACACATGCATATGGCCCCCTTCGGTCAATACTGACCATGGTAAAAATCCTTCTTGATATCAGCCCTACAGCTTTCTATGACTAAAAAGTCCTTTACGAGATTGAAAGTGTCTGCCACATTTGTAAGCTGACACAGACCTGTTGCAAAGTTCTTTTCTTAAGATCCCCTTTCCTTCTGCCTTTTCCTACAGAAAGCAAGTAGATCGATGAAAAACAAACAAACAAACCTCCATGTCCATAGTGGTTCCCATGGCGGCCAGTAGACAAATAAACAAATAAACAGATAAAAAAACAAGCAAGCGCACAAACCTCCATGTCCATAGTGGTTCCCATGGCGGCCAGTAGACAGCTGTTCCACAAACAAACAAACAAACAAACAAACACACAAACACACAAACACAAACCTCCATGTCCATAGTGGTTCCCATGGCGGCCAGGAGACAGCCGTTCCCGAAGAGAGCCCAGAGCAGGAAGCCGAGCCAGATGAGGATGAGAAGCGGCTGGAGAGACGGAGCGGCTCCGTAGATGCCACAGCGGGTCGGCTCCGTCAGCGTGCAGGCCCCACCGGTGGGGAGGACACCTGTCGGCGGCGCTGGGGTGGTCCCATCGCCGAGGAACCACGTGGGGGCCTCCGGTGTCGTCGACCCGAAAAACCACGCGGTGGCGTTAGTGGCTTCCTCGAAAACGTCGGTCATATTCATGATGCTGTTGTTTTTATATTAGGCGGGGATATTTGACTAAGGAACACGACTCTATCTCGACACGTGAGGCACCTATACTCATCAGAGAGTGTCTGTTAACGTTCCTCCTCCGCTGGGTGAAGTATGTGCAATCTGAGTTCTAACAGCCATATATCATTGTGTTGGTTTACGTCACACTGCTACGTCATGAGCTACATTTTTTTAAAAATTCAATGGTTACTACGTTGAAATGGCGACGAATTGAGTAGATTCCTGACTTTCTGGTCTGTCCCTGGGAAAGGCAATTTACTCTCTCTGGACAAGTTGAAGTGAGTGCATTTACCTTGCATAAGCCATTGACACTGTGCCAACATGTAGAACTGAGCCAAGTGTCCACTTTAACTAGACAAAGGGCCTTCTTACTGTAATTTCAAAGGCAATTTACACGACCTTCCTCATTCCCCCATCCAGGTGTAATAATGGGTACCTGACTATGGTTCAGGAGATAAAATCCTAGTTCCAACTAACCTGGAATGCAGTCTACCGTGGATTGGCCAGGCTACCTTCGGGACAGGAAGGTCTTTCCGCCGCATGGGTAAACTTTCAAACCCGGTAGGAGTTTTGCACGGTGGGAGTTAAATTCGCCATCCAGTTGTGGCCGTTTAATTAACTCCCACTGGGCAAAGTCCTGCCGGGAAAATGCTACCAGGTGTGAATGATTACACCAGCGGCTGAGATCTGCACTGGCCCCGTGGAGAGCCTACACTAACTACGATAGGCCGTGCCACAACTAGACTGAATTCCAGGTTAAGTTCCAACGCGCAGTTATATCATCATGCTGTTTTGCGTCACATCACATCATGGGCCATTTTTAAACTCAATGGTTACTACGTTGAAGTGGCGACTAATGAGTTATATTCCTCGCTTCCTGGTCTGTCCTTGGCGCTTAGGAAAGGCACTTTACATATAATTTTCCTCCCTCCATCGAGGCACTAGTGGGTAGAGTGTTCGCCCTGCATTCGGAAGGTCGTGAGTTCGATCCAGACCGAGTCATACCAAAGACTTTAAAAATGGTACATGCTGCTTTCCCTGCTTAGCACTCAGCATTCGGGAAAGAGTATGGAAGTTGAACACACACCACTACCAGTGGACTAGCCCCCTGCTGTAGTGATTGCGTTGTGTGTGGCCCAGGGCTAATGAAACAGAGATGGGCACCGCCCTATGCGCCATCTTGGCGCGGGAAGGGTTTAACTTTTAACCATCGAGGCATACCTGACTCCGGTTCGGGAGGCAATGTCAATGTCAATGTTTTATTTACTAAGCTTAAGGCTCTCGCGGGCAAACATACATTCACCCGAATTTTGACCTTATTACACACGTCAGGCTTTACCATAGCCACACATAATAACAATAGCTGCATATACGAACAACGACTTGTGGACTGAAAATTCGAGGTAAGCAAATTTTGGTGTTGTAAGACAGTGGAAAATCTTCAATATGTTACAGAGGAAATAAATAGGTGTACACAACGGAACATATAAGTACAAATAAAACGAGTTACACGAGTGTGCCTAGAACAGCATCTCTTCTCTTTAAGTCAGAAATATCATGATGGAGACAACCTCGACTCACTATAAGGACTGACTGATCCAATAGAAGAAGCAGGGACTATGAAGGCTGCTCTGAAATATTCCCTAACCTAATTCTTTATATTCAAATTGAAATCCATTCTTAAGAGGACACGGCACCGGTGCCTATCAAAGGTTGAAGCAAAAGACCTCTTGATTCTTCCGTCAAGACGTTTTAAGTCAGATCATATTGAAACAATGCTACCGACAAGAGCTTTCATTATATAAAACTGCATGGTAACGCTATTGGCCTGTCCTTGGTGCTGAAAGCCAAATTATTGTTTCTCAATTCTTTATAAACAGTTTAAGCAGACTTTGACATATACAATAGCTGATTGATCTACATTCTATATGTTAACATGGGATTTCGTGAGTTTCCAAGTTATATACATCTTAAAGACATGATTAAAACTGAGCTAAACGAGCGGGTGGTGCAATAAGAAAATGCAAATATAGGTAAACCTTTTATGTGATATAAGCAGCGGATTACAGGTTCAGATGACTGCTTTAGGTGTACCTATAGACTACCCCTGCCATATGCGTTCATTGGATTAACTTTACTTCAAACGTATCTAAAACCTAATGCCAAAACGGAATTTGTTTATTTCAAGGAGAGACGTCCCGTTATGACACAATGTCTTTTCATTCTGTACAGCTATGATGTGATTTTTCTCAAGATAGCAAGAGAAGTATTAGTCTTAACTGAGTAAGCTTAGTTAATTGCACTCTTTTCCTTTCAAGTGTTTCCCAAAGGCTAAAGTACAATTGTCTAAGTAAAGTGTTGTAACTGGAAAGAAGCCAGAATCTTCATGATAAATTCCTTGAGGTGCTTTTTTTTTGGCTGTGCCCGTGGGCAACTATATAAGAGAATAACGTCACCGTTGTCACTACGTTTACGTAGCGTTGGCTAGTTAATGTGCTCCGACTTCATCTGACCTTTTCACGTTGAATCTGCAAGACGCACTCCAGGTCTTGTTGCGGATGTCACGAGTCACACGTGCACAGTTTGCAAAGGTTAAGTGGGTGTTAATCGCCATTTACGATCCGAGTTTCGCGACATTCTGAGCTTTTGGTCACTTAAAAATTAGATCCGGTGGATCAGCAACCTCCGATCAGGAGATTATATTTCCAACCGCAAGTTTCAATTTTCACGTAGGTGTACGTGCCAAACCAGACAACACAAGACGGCCTTGGAAATTTCCACCTCAACATCTTTTAAAAATAGTGACATTCACGTTTAGCCCCACCTGATTGTATGGAGGTTTCCTTTTTTGTTTATTAGTAGAATGTTTTTATATCTATCCTGTATTCTTTCTTCTTCTTCTTTTGTAGTTTATAGCGGACCATATAAAAGTCTGTGTAATTTTTGGCGTGTCAATAAAGCTTGTGCTTGTGTTACGTATACCAAGCGGGTTAAAAAAAGAGTGATTTTAACCTCCTTGCGTATACCCATTCATCTAACGCGTCGATCACATTTCCATACCGGGGCCTGGTCGGCATATTTGTGCCAAATTGTGGAAACGAAGAATTAAAGTGCACAGTCAAGGAATATACACGAGTTATGCTCATGAATATTTTTTTTTGCCTTCTGTGTGTTTTGTTGTCTTTTATATTCTACTTTTTGTTCTCGAAAGCTGCCCAGCCCTGCCCCAGTTTGGTAATATGATCGTAGCGTTAAGTAGCTAAGGGCAATCCATTTGTCAACGAACTGAGGACGATTCAATAATCACTTCTTCTTCTTCGTCGTCGTGTCATCACTACAATTTCCTGCTCCAATACTCCACACACTCCCTTCCTCTGGGGGTCAGAGCTTCCAGATCTTCTATGGTGCATGGTTCGGACAGGAGGGGGCAGACAAGCCGAAGGTGTTTCATAGTCTGCTCCTGTCCACAGTCACAAGCAGTCTGTCCATCTGGGCTGAGACCCCACTTTGCCATGAGAGTCTTGCATCTTGCATCAGGCGGTTGAGACATGACCAAGTTGGCCATGCCTCCTCTGCTCCTGGAGGAAGAGATTCCTTTGGGGCGATGTTAAGTCTTTGAGTTGTCCGCAGTGAAATCCATTCAGTGCTTATATTATTCAATAATCACTGAATCAATAATATAAGCACTGAATTGATTTCACTGCGGACAACTCAATGAGCGCTAAATAGGGTGCTTGATTGACCTTATTTACTTTATCTACCAGAGTTATTCAATAGTGGCCGAATGAATTTTCACGGCTTAGATTCAATTGTGTCTCTACCGGGAAGAAACAAGGACTAATGACCATCACATTTTGCAAATTTACTCTGGCGACGAGAGGCGTGTCTTAATTACAAAGGTCGAAAAGAAAGAAGAAGAAGAAAGAAATTTGATTACAGAAACTCCACCATATGTGAAACACATGTGACTCTTTAGTGCGAGTGCATTTCCAAACCTAGGGTGGGTGATTTCCGGTGCTTGCTATTGGTTTTTGGATCAGGATATGGATAAATACTGGACGACAACCCTCTTGTTGGGGGTAAAACGCCCAGGAACTGGTGCTGTACATGTGTATCCGAAAATAGTTTCATCAGGTTGGTAGAATATCGGATGAAGGAGAAGTCTTCTTACACAACCAGTAGGTACTTACATTGCTTACGTTTCGATGTCTCTCAGACACCTTCGTCAGAGCTTCTAACTGGAGTTCTGCTTCTCACCGCTATATGTAGCCAATGTAGGTGGCGCTTTTGCGGTGAGAAAACAATCCCAAACGTGGCTTAGCTTGTGTCCCCCTCGTCCCGGTTCATCACTGGGTTGACTTTCTTATCCAGATCGCCTCCGTGCCCGCCTGTTGTCTTCCCTGTCTATGACCTACATCTACATTGGCCACAAATAGTGGTGAGAAGCAGAACTCCAGGTAGAAGCTCTGACAAAGGTGTCTGATAGACATCGAAACGTAAGCAATGTAAGTACCTACTGGTTGTGTAAGAAGAATTCTCCTTCATCTGGTGCTGTGCAGTTATAACTGCCTCCTCAGGTGTTCAGTGACCTTCCCCCAACGTTTACTGTGCATCCTGCTGCTTTGTACATACGGGGGTGTGTAACTTGGTCTTCATCCAAACGGTATTCAACATTTCGCCTACGTGAAGATTCAACCGTCAAACCGAGTCAATGAACCACAGAATATTGAACTATCGTGCCTCCGTGCATTTTAACTCACGCATACATGTTGTTGTAGACTTAACATTTGTTTATACTGGATTCGCGATAAGTAGAGGACACATTGTATCTCGTGCGCAAAAAGCGGGGGCTTGGCCTTTGCAAAATGTTCAACACGGCGACGTCTGACCTTATATCTGACCTTAAATCGTTTGCACATTAACTACCGTGACCTTTGACGTTCTAAGGTTTCAAACCGTTTTGCAGACATGCATGACACCTAGAGAGACGGGACACTGCTTTGCCTGGCATCCAGTAGTCTCCAAGCAGACGTGTCAGCTGGATAAAAAGATAGAAGAATTTGGCAAAATAATTAAGTTACTATGGGATTTCAGTCAGACTCAAGTTTGCAGTCTATCCAGCTGGACAGTTCACTCCTAGGCCAGTAAATACCTACTAGACTTTTATTCCTAACTTGGCCAAATTCCCCTTTTACCATTCGGCCAGGCCGGAGGGGAAAGATAATGGTTTTTGTTCTGTTTCTAGATTTTCCTCTTCTTCGTCCAAAAACAAATAAAGTCCATGTGACTTGGACTAAATGACAAGTTACTGGAAAAGCACCAGACATCCTTCTATGAAAGTAATGTGGTTACAGTCAATAGAGAGCTGGGCTGCCCGGCAAGGTCAACGACCTCGAGTATCAGCTGTTACACACGGAGCAGAAAAAGGTTAGGAAAACCATAAAAACGCTGAGTACTTCGACGAGGTGTGAGGTATTTGATATCTTAGCTTGTAATATGCATTTTGTATTTGATTTGTATACTTTTGTATTGTAGTCATCTCTGTCGCTTAGGTTCCTTTTTGCGTAGACAACTTTCATAGTCTGTATAGACTGACAGAGAGAGAGAGAGCGAGAGAGAGAGAAAGAGAGAGAGAGAGAGAGAGAGAGAATATACAAAATGTACCACAACGTCCTCTAATTTACAAAGTCTTTACATGACTTATGTTTGAATGTTCGTGAAGTACAATCCCGTACCATCACTACAAATCCTTGCCATCTTGATTCTAAATATTTAGCAAGCTTATCCTCTCGTATACAGAAGTAGGTTATATAACCTCTTTGGTATACATAAGATCTGTCTTAGCATTTGCCAACGTTGGTTTAAGACTATGACATTGGCCCGACCAAAATCTTTTTGTACGGCAACAGGGAATATTATGTAAGAGACACTATTTGAAGAGGATTTGTGATCAAAATGTGTCGATGGGAAGTGGACCAAAGTAAAGAGTAAACGTTAAGGCCATGTTGATTTGATTATATGGATGGCATCCACTGGGCAAACCTAATGCGCGCGTGCGAATAAAAAAAAGTTTTGCCAAAAAAAAAGTTATTTTCATTGTGGATTCTAAGTGACAAATTAACAAATGACACACACAGAGTATAGTTGTAAAGTTTAAACTTTGTTCCAACACACAAAAAAAGAAGAACTTACTATGAATTTTCGGTCAAGCACGTTCTTTTGTGTTGGAACAAAGTTTAAAATTTACAACTATAGATTCTACCAACACGGATGAGCTTTCATTCGGACATACATTTTATTCGGAGTATGGTAAACCAAATAATAGTCTTCTTTTTGTTCTTTCACATTTCTTCTTTGATCTTTGAAATGATTTTTTTTTTGGCATTCCATAACGTTACCCGTTTTCCGACATCTTTTGCAATCTACGGCAAATATTTGCTCATTTCACGGCTTCTTTTCTATTCTATTCTACATTCTACTTGGCATCTTTGCACGTTTTACAGTATGGTCGTTTTTTTTTCTTTGGAAACGGCGGAAAATTGTTGCACGCGCAATACAATCAAATCAACATGGCTTATTATCAACTTCGGAAGTCAAAGCCAACCTGTTTAGAAATAGCCAACTCTAGTATAACAGTAGAATATTGTTCATAACTGTCCATTGTCACTTGTATATCTACCATGTGTATACCATGTAGTTGCAATACGCCCCTGGGCACGAACTTGCAAATAAACTTCTTTTATAAGTTCTTCTATTATCCTGAGGTAGCACGCTCGTCCCCAGGATACTGTGCGCACGGTACCCTGGGGACGTGCCTGACCCGGAAGTGTAATGACGCAATCGGACCCGGGAAAATGGTGGACGCCGCAACCAAGAAAACTCTAAGTAACATTCCTCTTCTCAAGACGAAAGCCGGGCCTCGAGACCGAGATCTCTGGGTCCAGAGGCTTAAGGAAGAGTATCAGGCACTCATTCAGGTACTTAAGTATGATTTTAAGACGTTCTATGCAATGGTATGAAACACGGAAGTAGCTAAGCATATGGTATCATGCTTTGCCCCCCCCCCCCCCTTCCCCTACGCATTCTTGATAAGTTTCTCGGGAAAACAAGTACCATATGTTGACGGTAATATCATTCCGTATACCTGTGTCAGTCACATTAACATTTATATACTCGTATATGCAATATAAGTATACCCTGCATAGTGATATAAAAGTCGTCATAGTCAAAATTTAACTAAGGAGGTTAAAATCAATTGATTTAACATACACAGATATGGAAATCATTGAACATTTGATTAATTTCATCCTGAAATTGTATGATTTTACGTTGGACGTCTTCAGCTTAAATTTCAATATTCTAAAAACATATGTATACACACACATACACGCACATGCACACACACACACGCACACACACGCACACACATACACACACACACACACACACATACACACACACACACAGTTTATTTCAAAGCTGTTGTTTAATCTATCTCTTTGTTCCAAAGTATGTAGAAAACAACAAGAAGGAAGACAATGACTGGTTCCGACTGGAGTCCAACAAGGAGGGGACAAGGTGAGCTATTGACAAAAATACAATTTAAAGAGAATAAAGCCTATAGACTTAACTAATGCTAGTTCACCTTTATCCGTGGGGTAACCTATATTCGATGTTTTTCAAAACAGCACATTTAGGGATATCAAGTTGACGAACCGTTCATTCAAACTGTAATATTTTCAAAATACACCACTTTGAACTCACATTTTGTCCGCATGATAGCCCTAAATACGCTGATTTTGAAAACAGGGGATAAAGGTTACCCCGCAGATAAAGGTGTACTAGCGTTACATCAACGGAATCTTCCCAGGCTTTGACTTTTCCATTTCATGAAGATATTTCATGTATTCTAATTCCATGTGTTATAAGAAGTATGTCCACTCATGGGTACCCTAAGAATGCCAACTTTTCACCATACATTTTAAAAATCTGTTGCTGTTGTCTCTCTAACCGCTTCAGTTTGTCAGTATATGGTCACATGTGCTTTCCCTCTCTTCCTTCTCTCTTTGTGCTTCCAAACACGTTTCACACTCGCTGCTTTTTCCAATTGGTCGGCTTTTGCACACTGTAGGCGGTATCAATTCAAACTTCCTTTCTCCTATCACTTTTGTCGTCTGTTCTCATTTGTAGTTCTCACTCTCTTCTTATAAAAATCTCATCACCGTAAAAACTAAAGGGCCAGGACCCCCATTCCACACCATTCTCAGATTGTTCACTTCTCTACCTGGCCATTACCATCACACTGAGATATAATCCTGGCTTGAACCCTGTAGTCTCTTCTTTGCAAAGGAGGACTACAAGACAATTAATCTTGAATGAATGAGTGAATGGTTTATTTGTTGCACAACACAACTTCAGTAAAAAACATTTGGCAGCCCACAGGCTGAATTGCACGTTTTTTTCCCATCAATTCCCTAATACATGGAGTTAAAAACTATCAGATGAATTACACTCATACACAATAAAACTAAGTATCTTTTAAAACTTTATATTAACACATCATATATTGGCAAGAGACGGAAACATGCACAACATCTTGGCTTCATAGGGATGAATACCAATGCAACCCGATTAAACTAGTAATATTCTCATGTACAATACTGTTCTACTATGTCTCACAGGTGGTTTGGGAAGTGTTGGCACTACCAGGACCTCATGAAGTACGAGTTTGAGATTGAGTTTGACGTAAGTGACCTAATATGACCGTGTGATGTTAGCTACATAGCCACAAGAAATGTATATATAGACTTATAGATGTATAAGAGGGATCTTCCATGATCGGGAAGAGTGGAAGAGACGATGCTCTCAACTGGCAGGCCCTAAAGCCTACCTGGGGAAGATGTAAGATGTAAGTAAGATGTATAAGACTCATTAGGACTTGTGATGTAAACTGTATGTCTGACCCTTGCCTCTTCCCTCATAACCTCATTAAAAAGTGGCCTGCAGGCCGATTTGAGCTTTCATGAATAAACAAAGGTTCAAACAGACGAAAACAAACACATACCCCAATAACAATACTACATGTAAAAGGGTATATAAGGTGGACCTTTAATCACAAATTGGAAAAGTGTGAAGCTAGTTCACCTTTATCTTAACCCTCATTGTTTCTAAAATGGGTACATACAAAATATTGCAGCTTGAAACCACTATCCGTCGACTTGGTATCCCTAAATACTACTCTCCAAGCAGAGGTTAGGCTCCGGCTGTTTTTTTAACGTTTTTTTAGTCGTTTTTATCGGGCTTTCTATTTTGTCATTTTTGTTCGCTGTGTCCGGCCTTTGACACAGCTAAGATATCATTAAAAATAGAAAGCCCGATAAAAACGACTAAAAAAAAACGTTAAAAAACAGCCTGAGCCTAACCTCTGCTTGGAGAGTACCTAAATACCATTTTTAGATTTTAGGGTAATAGAGGTGAACTATACCAGCATTAGTTTTATTGGAAGTGTCCTTTTCTGTACAAGGTGCACACGTTTCTAATTGCGACAGCACTTGCTTCTCTTTGAACAGGTTATAACCATCCAGAGTGCAGTCTGAAAGTCTGAGTGAAGTCATAGTAAAATAATGAATGGCAGGATGTATATAATGTACATATAAGTTGGTAGGAAGTACACTAAATGGTGATCAGTCAAACATTTACATGTTACTGTCATGATGCGTTATCTATAGTATGTCATTTAGAGTTTGTAGACCCTTTCGCTGATCGATTTATGTGTTTTGACCGATGTAAAGGATTTCTACTGCAGCTGGCTTACTTTCAATCATCATACTTTACTCCACCTCAGCAGCTTTAAGTTTAAAAGGTAGCACTTGCAGCCTGTCCCAATTCAGAAATAACAAAGCTGTCAGCAGCCTTTGTAATGCATGAAGGCAGTTTGTTGAAAATTTCCCTCGACCTACTTACCTACTTACCTGGATACCTGGACCCAATCCTTGCACTTTCAATCAAAAATGCCCATTTTTTTATTCAACAGTACTAGTGATCTGGGGCGTTTGTGTTCAAGGAATCTGATTCTCAGTGAGCGTTCTGTCTCGCCAATTTAGGATTCTTTGCAAGTCCCCTGCCTTGTAGTTCCCTGACATGAAATGTGGTATACAACGCTGCATTTCACTTCTCTTCGGGTTTTGTCCTTTAGTGCCTTGAGAAGCCGTCGCAGTGTGTTAGTAGGTTTCAAGCAGACTGTTGTCAAGCATTCTCGTTATCCTCAGCCCTGATTAAATATCAGTGTCCTCTGATTACTTGTGCATGTACCTTTCAGTTCACACTAGCTCCAGTACCTGGAAAGACAAACTTGTTGGGAGTTCAGTGCTGAGAAGAAGTACAATTGACCTATATATAATATACGTGTGTTACATTAGGCAAGTGGCACACAACAGGAAAATAGCTAACCCAACAAGTCTGTGAGGACCTTTTAGTTTTAAGGCCATTTTTGGCTGGAATGTTGCTGTTGTCTGGTCAATCACTGTGCAGCAGGGCTCTAGCCAGCTCGACATTTTTTTCCGTCAGCCAATTCCCATTGTCGCGAAAACACGATTCCAGGAGTTAGAGAGACTGAACTGAGACCTTGAAAAACGGGTTTTAATGAGATTATCGTATGCGAAAGGGCACCGACACACATTATCAACAATCATAACAATAGCAAAACAAGCAGTGTGTGGTTTTGACGGCCGTGGACGGCGTCCCCAAGCAGCCTGTAGCTTCCACCAAGGAGCTTTTATCAGATTTTTGTCCGTCAAAGTTGACGGATTGGTTTTAAAATTTTTCCGTCACACGCAGCAAATTTCCGTCAATTGACGGAAAAACGGACGCTGGCTAGAGCCCTGCTGTGCAGTTCTTGGAGATTGGCCAATGTTCACAGGTCACCCCGTTCAATGTAAAACTGTAGACTGTCAAGTCAGAAATAGACCGGATTCTCCAGCAATTTTGAAATTCGGCTAATTTCTGGTAATGCACAACTTCAGCCCAAGGTTATTGACAGTGTGATGATGGTTTGCAGATGGACCTGAATTGTGCAATTTCTGCCTCTAAACTTTGATGTACAGTATTTCAAAGGTCTCCACCCTGTGACCTATAGACTGAGACAATTGTTATACATAAAGTCAGTGACCAATGTGGTCATGCAAGGTCTAAAAGGACATGTTCAGGGTCGTAGGCCAATGTTTGCAGGACACCAAGCCCCATTCAGTGTAAAAGGGTAGATTATGAGGCTAAAAATATACTAGATTATCTGGTAATTTGCAACATTCTGGTGATCTTGCAAGGGAACTAACAGATAAACACATGCAATAACATAAAAATGTAAAAATATCTATCTGATCATGTACATACTACATGTACATTGTAGTAAATTATCAGGGACGCCTTCAAGCAATTGGCCAAAAAGTAATCTGACGTTTGCATTATAAGAAGATTTTCTTTTCTAAATGGTGAAATCTCTGGAATATGGTGGTAAATTTCAAAAAGCCTGTTTCGTTCCACCTTGTCCAATGAGGACATTTACAAATTGATGATATGTCATCTGTTCTATTGTCCCAATTCCAGATCCCAATCACTTTCCCGACGACAGCACCAGAAATCGCTATTCCTGAACTGGAGGGGAAAACAGCCAAGATGTACAGGTGGGTGGATTTAAGGTTGTTTTTTTTACCAAGGTCCATAATCCCATCGCCGGTTAGTTGCCATTTCACGTAACAAACCAGTTCTTAACAGTCCTTAGCAGGTTTATCAGGTTGAGGCCAGGCAAATGCTAGAAGCTGGGTACAATCCGAATTTGTGTACATGTAAACAGGGAACAGACAAAATCTAGTCTACAATGTACTTTGACAGGTGGTCACTATAGACAGGA
Source organism: Branchiostoma floridae (assembly GCF_000003815.2). NCBI lineage: Eukaryota > Metazoa > Chordata > Leptocardii > Amphioxiformes > Branchiostomatidae > Branchiostoma > Branchiostoma floridae. Next base: position 3,554,465 of record NC_049990.1, read on the forward strand.
TTCTTAATGCTTGTATCAATGGGAAAAATCATCTAAGGGACCATGAAAAAGTGTACACATAGGCCAGGCAGTCCTTATGCAGAGGTGGTCACTTGTACAGGTAAAAACAGCGGATAATGTGTGTGGATCAAAGGTTTTTACCAGAACCACTTCACCGGTAAACTGCCATTTGATGGAACACACCAGTTCTTTACTGTCCTTACAAGGTTTATCAGGTCGAGGCCAGGCAACTGTTGGGTACAGTCAGAACCTGTGTAGTCAAAACTGCACAAGAGGACTACTTTTGGACCAATAATTTGAATCTGGCCTATGGGACAGGTGCTCTATAGACTATAGACAGGATTGTATTGATGGAAAAAAATTATCTAAGGTCCACCAAGAAATGGTCACATTTCCAGGTAGTCCTTATGTAGAGGTGGCCATCTGTACAAGTAAAAACAGCGGATAATGTGTGTGGATCAAAGGTTTTTATCAGAATACTGTCACCGGTAAGCTGCCATTTGATGGAACACACCAGTTCTTAACTGTCCTTAGCATGTTTATAAGATTGAGGCCAGGCAAATGCTAGAAGTTGGGTACAGTCATAACTTGTGTACAGTCGAAAATCCACAAGAACCACTCTTGGGACCAATAATTTCAATCTGGCCTATGTGGACAGGTGGTCACTATAGACAGAAATCTCATTGTTTGGGGGAGTGGGAAAAATCATCCAAGGTACCACCAAAAAGTGGTCACATTGGCCAGGTGGTACTTATATGTAGAGGTGGCTACTTGTACAGGTAAAAACAGCGGATAATGTGTGAGGATCAAAGGTTTTTACCAGAACCACGTCACCGGTAAGCTGCCATTTCATATAACACACCAGTTCTTTACTGTCCTTAGCAGGCTAATTTAAGTTATTTGGTTGAGGCCAGGCAAAAGCTAGAAGATCGTACAGTCAAAACTATGGTTTAACTACCCAAGAAGACCACTCGGGACTGACAAAATCTAGTCTACAATGTAAATGGACAGGTGGTCACTATAGACAGGAGTCTTAATGCTTGTATCAATGGGAAAAATTATCTAAAGGAAACACCAAGAAATTAAGTCACATAGGCCAGGCGGTCCTTATGCAGAGGTGGTCATCTGTACAGGTAAAAACAGAGGATAATGTGTGAGGATCAAAGGTTTTTATCAGAACACTGTCACCGGTAAGCCACCATTTGATGTAACTCACCAGTTCTTTACTGTCCTTACAAGGTTTATCAGGTCGAGGCCAGGCAACTGTTGGGTACAGTCAGAACCTGTGTAGTCAAAACTGCACAAGAAGACTACTTTTGGACCAATAATTTGAATCTGGCCTATGGGACAGGTGCTCTATAGACAGGATTGTATTGATGGAAAAAAATTATCTAAGGTCCACCAAGAAATGGTCACATTTCCAGGCAGTCCTTATGTAGAGGTGGCCATCTGTACAAGTAAAAACAGCGGATAATGTGTGTGGATCAAAGGTTTTTACCAGAACCACTTCACCGGTAAGCTGCCATTTGATGGAACACACCAGTTCTTTACTGTCCTTAGCAGGCTTTTCATAGCCTGGAATCCAGTCGTGTTGTGCTTTGGTCGCTCTGCTTCCTTGCGAACACGTCTGGCATTCGTTAGCATTGGAACGATTGGTCCTTACGTCACTAATGCGGGAAAGATAGAAGTAGTGTTCCGTTCGATTACGAACTGTAAACATGATTCTGTGTGTTCGATTTCCACCTTGGTGGTGCTTCGCGAAGGGGGCTTGGAGCCAACAGCCAATCAGAAATCGCGCACATAAAGTGTGCGAATATTCAAATGCGGATCGTTCCAATGCTAACGAATGCCAGACGTACTGGCAGGAGCAGAGCGACCAACGCACAGTACGGCTGGATTCCAGGCTAGGCTTTTCACGACGATGCCAGACAACTGTAGGGTACAATCAGAACTTGTGCACAGTAAAAACAGGACAGGGAGATCTAGACCTCTCTGGGGACCATACTTTACTAGTAAATTTGGCCTATGTGGACATGTGGTCACTATAGACAAGAATCTCATTGCTTGGGGGAGTGGGAAAAATCATCCATGGTACCACCAAAACGTGGTCACACTAGCCATGTGGTCCTAATATGCTGCTTAAGGTGGTCATCTGTACAGGTAAAAACAGCGGATAATGTGTGTGGATCAAAGGTTTTTACCAGAACCACTTCAACGGTAAGCTGCCATTTCATGTAACACACCAGTTCTTTAGGGTCCTTAGCAGGCTTATGGTTTGTGAACTGTTAGAAAGAAGGTATAATCAGAAAACAGCACTTCCTTGTAAGTTGTAATATGTAACAAAAAAGCCCAGCCCATAATTTAAGTCTATTTTTTATTTTGCGATATGGAATGATATTTTGGCATATGTAAACCACAGTATCAGTGGTGAACCACTCATACCCAAGTTGTATTTACATAATTAACGTTAATATTCATAGAGCTACTTTAAATACATTCAAGAAGCTGTTTTAAGATCTGAAATTAAAGTTGTTGTTGTTGTTGTGTTCTCCAGGGGAGGAAAGATTTGCCTGACGGACCATTTCAAGCCGCTGTGGGGAAGGAACGTCCCAAAGTTCGGTATAGCGCACGCCATGGCGTTAGGGGTAGGTTCTGATTTTCTGTGATACTAATGCACTGGTCACAACCATTTGAAGGATTCTGAAAGATACAGTACATATAATTTCAACCAGTGGCCAGATTGATGCTTGCCATTTGGAATACCATTCTTCCCCAATGAAATTTTAAGTTGTACCTTGTTTTCGAGCTTAATTCAGTTTGGATAATTGATCAAAATATACTTCACTCTTGTTATCCTTGGACCAGTAAGCCCCAAAACGTGTGCACACCTGCTGTTATAACCTGTTCATTTTCTAATCAGTCCAAGATCTGGTCCACTGACTTTTTTCAGGTCCAGGTTTGTTGAAATGGTCCAACAAGAAAAAAGGATACCCACCCCTATTGATGCATGTCCATTATAACAAGACACATTACTGACTATATATAAAAGACTTGCATTTTGCAAATTGGCAACATCTTTACACAAAGGCCACATGCAGTTCACAGTGAAATCCATGACCTTTCTTACCATTAGATATTTATAGGTCAGCCATTTTGGTTGAATTCTGGTAACCTTGTGCCATAAGTTCATTTCCCCCTTTTCTTGGGTCATGGGGGTGCTGTACATATACAGTCATTGTGTCAATTATCTACAAATGTATGTGTGTTAATGGCTGGATTCCTACAAAGTTCCTTTCTGTATGTTTTTGCAGCACATTCAGTTAAGTTCAAGGTACATATGGGGAAGTGACATCTTTTACTCAGTCATTAAACCTAAAGTTCAGGACATACACCGGACAGAAACAGTAACAATAGGTTGTGAGCAAAGTTTCAATCATTTAGGGAAGTTTCAGTTTTACTCCCACACATGCAATGACTGCCATATTCGGCTTACCATTGGTCCCCATCTTTTGGAGGCTTTTACGTTTTTATTGTATCAAAGAAAGGTTTGAAGTTGGCAAGTTTGCATTTCTTTTAGTCAGTGTGACCAAGGAGGTTAAAGAAAGACTTTCTTTAACCTCCTTGGTGTGACTATGATATAGTACCAAGTTAAAACTTTTTTTCCAAGAATCCAACACAAAAATTAGAGCATCAAATTTTGACTACTGTAATTATAATTCTGTGGTCTTCCTAAGAATTCAATTGACCAGTAACATAATACTTTGCAGACATGTGATGTCAGTAATCGGTCAGAAGTGCCGTAAGATTCTACTGCCTAACTTTTCTGTGATTGTTGCATGTATATCGTGAACTTTTACCAAGGGTTAACCATGTTTTTTCCCCTCATCCAGCTCGGACCATGGCTAGCAGTGGAGATTCCTGACCTGATTTCTAAGGGGCTCGTGCAACATAAAGATGATCAACAACAACAGAAGTAGACGTCACCATAACTTTATAATGTCAAAACGCGCAGTAATACATAAATTCTGATATTATGTCTATTTTGTAAGTTTTCTTATGTTAGCCCCCTCATTACACATGTTATTGCCACTTTTATGACTTGTTTTTAAGTTCAAAACACTGGCAGTAATAGATAGATTCTGATATTATGTCTATTTCTTATCTGAACTTATCCCCCTTTTTACACCTGTAATTATCACTTCATTGTAGTCCTACCAGCCTGCTACTTACAGAGAATCTCTTATGTACTATATATACATGTATCATGTCTTCTACAAGATAATGTTAACTAGTCATGATTTTTACCTCCATGAAATGTCATGGAGGTTATATTTTCTGTAATGTGTCTCTGTCTGTGAACAAGATTACTCAAGAACGGCTGGATGGATTTGTTTCATTCTTGTTGTGTTGGTAGGGTGTGATGAAAGCTCGAATCAATGAGATTTTGGGCGCCGTATCTGTCGTTATAATTGATGTAATAATATCAGAAATCACCCCTATATCTGCGATATATTGGAACAGGCATCGTGCTTTAAGTGTTTGTTAACGGGCTTAGCTCCAATCAGATAACCATAACAGTAATACTCTCAAATACAACTGACCATCAACATACATAACATCCACAAAAAGCAATGAATATTTCATGGAGGTATGAGGTCCCCGAACTCTATTTACAAGCTACTTTGTGAGTCTGTTACCAGAATAGACCTTCCAAGAACGAAGCATGTTTACATCAATTTTGGAACTATGTTGACAGTCGACAATAAAAACATGAACACAAAAAGTTCCTCTGTGATGTTAACTGACATAGAAGAAGTTCTTTTAAAATTTGTAACGTTACTCAATAGCTCTTACCAAGGACGTTGCTCTTACCAACAAGCTTTCAGTCCTCTGACCTAATCTCCAAGCAGATCTTGTGGTGGCATAAGATAGTATCAAAAGCTGGGGAAGGAGTGCAGCTGACAGAGGAGTTTTATTCCACCGTGAAGGAATGAAACTATTCTGCCGGCTAAACTTTTCCAGCTTATGATACTATCTTATGCCACCACAAGATCTGCTTGGAGATTACTCTGACCCTTCTCAAGTTCAAATGAAGCCTAAGTCACATGGCATGATCTGAAAGGAAGGGTGACATCAGTAATGGATCAAAGGGGCCCGGCAGTAAGTATTGGCCCCTGTCTCGGTTGAGGGTTCTAATGTAGCTTATACTTGTTAATGTAGATAACCTTATTCACTCCTCGACCCGCAACCCCACATCCAAAGCAAGTGAAATAAATTAATAAATATTACAATACAATAATGCGGATTCTTTTGTCTCCGCCAGACTGTATGCAGCATGTTCTGTATATGCTGGACCCTCTTGGATACAGTAGAAGCCGCACACCCCATTTGCCAGTGCATTTCGTTCAATTATCCAAATGGTGCAACAAAGCGAAGATATTAAGCTGGATCCCACCAGCATGGGATTTTGTGCAATAAAAGAAGTTTGCATTTATCCTACTGTATTTGGAAATCAACTTATATGTTGAAGGGGCAACTCAGTTGTCATAGTATGCAATAAATAAGTGATTATTGTTTATTTCCCAAAAAGCTACACGTATGAAAGATGCTGAAGGAAAACGACAATTATTAACAATGAGATATTCACCAGTCACCGCAGATCACCACACTCCAATATGTTGGACGTAGAAAATCATCACTCCCCACACCCCTCTACTCTAGTTTTGGTACATTCCTACCTTGGAAATTGAATAGCTGGGACACAAATTGGCTGCTATGTTCAGTCACACTTCGTACATTCACAAAGTAGCGCTTCCTGTGGATAGATATGGCTAGATTGGCATTCTAAGATTTTTAACGAGTTTCAAAGTGAATTGTTACTAAGATGCAGTGTTACTCTAATAGCTTTGAACCCTTAGGTGATTAAATGAGTGTAATTCTGACTACGAATCGTTCCGATCCGAATAAGATGCTAGCAACAACCTAGTAGTTTCGCACGAAAATCAAAGCGTGGACTCTTCTCGACGAAAAGTAGCGAATAAACCAGACTCAAGAGGCGGAAATGGAAGGACGACAGCCTTCTCAAGATGCTAGAGCATCTCCGGTACAGCTACTTCTCAAAACGGAGGACCCCTTTGACCTGAATTTGACAGGTAAAGACTGCGAAAAAAAATTATGCTAGCACATGGCGTCTAGTCTTCAACCAAGTGTTGCAAAATTTATATAATAATAATAATAATAATCACCAGGTGTATTTTGCCAGCCAGTAGGTACCCATTATGAGTAATGAGGCTGATTAACGTGGTATATCGAATCGGATAGAACCTTTCGCTATTCTTAGAGCTTCAATTCGCTGATTTGTAACTGTTTTCAGAAAATACAAGAGTAAAAGGTAAGAATATATGTATAAAAGTTTATTGATAGGGGCTTTTCCCTTGTCATATGTTGACCGAGCTTCAGCGACGTTGTTGTTTTGATTTTGGACAGAAGTGGGGAAAGCCCCACGCGTTGCTCTCACGTTGCGTAGATTCAAAACAGATGTTCACCCCATCTCCCGATCTCTCCTCCTCATTCTCTCAGTCTCACCCCTGTCTCTCTCTCTTTCTTCTATATACTGGTCAGTTTGTTTTTGTGACCAGTATTTTTACAGAGTCCTATGAACCTGGGAAAGTTAGAAAGTCAAGTTGCAAATTATCCAGTTTCCACAAAACAAAGATGTCTACTCTACTCTACTCTATAATGTCCACCCCAAAGAGATTTAACTCTTGAACTTTATCATGTATATTTGTCCTGATCTTTCCAAGATTCTATGTGAACGTAGTGAACTTGTTTAATTCACCGTTAATTGTAGCTGAATTTACCACAAGGCTTATAATGTCAGGATCCCCCATGCATACTGTCTTAACTGAATCGACCGGGGTTCGATTCCCGTTGTTGGAACCAGTGAAACAACTAGAGAGGCGAGTAGGAACAGAAAGAAGCAAATCCTGACTCCCTGGATTTGAACCCGCGCCGATCCGGGACCACAAGATCACAAGCCCAGACACTTAACTGTTCGGCAAGAAGGCTTAAAGCCGCTTGGCATGGTCAGATTAGCAGTTTAGCAGTCCTCGATCCCCACTGTTATGATTAAACTTTTAAAGTACAGCGGAAGCCAGTTAATTGCACGTCAGATAAACGCACGCTTCGGTCAATTGCACAGAATCCCCAAATCCTGTGGTGGTGCGGTCATACTGGGTAACTTCGCATTATTGCACACACCAGATAATTGCACAGAATTCGCTGGCCAATTGGGTGTGCAATTAAGCGGCTTTCACTGTATTACAAAATGAATGCTCTTAATTTAACCCAAGACAGCCGCCCGTCCGTGGGAGACTGGGGTCTGGACGCTGCAGGAGTCTTCTTCCTACCTGTCACCTGGGACAGGAGTTACACGCACCTGTGCAGCATCTTCACAGCTTTCAAGGTCTGGAGACACAGCTTAAGATTGCGAAAGTGAAAGTTCACATATCTTAAGATAACAAAAGGGAAAGTTCACTTGTTTTAAGATAGCAAAAGTGAAAGTTCATTTATCTTAAGATGCCCATACAGGCCATACTAGATCTAGTAGATGGCAAACATTTTTCTGCAGGTTACTCTAGAAGATTAAGATCTTTAGAGTTTCTCTGTTATCATTCTACCCCCATGCCAATTTCTTTCATTTGACTCAAAAATGTACTTGCCCAGGACAATCGGGGTAGTGGACTTGTCCAACCCTATGGTCTCTGCTTGTTTGTCCTGAATCTTAGGAGGCGACTGGTGATAGGAAGAACCCAAAAGCCAGGCTGGAATTCCCCAGCTCCCTGTCCATAGAAGACCGAGGTGATGTGCAAGGCACTGCAAGGAATTTTGGACTGGGAGCAAACAGCAGTGGAATTGGGAAGGAGGTCTGGTGGCCTTTTGATTAGTCTATGTGTGTGTGTGTGTGTGTGTCTGTGTGTGTGTCTGTACAGTATGTGTGTGTGTTTGTGTGTGTTTGTGTGTGTGCATGGTTGTGTGTGTTTGTGTGTAAGCATGTGTGTGTTTGTGTGTGTGTGTGTATACGCGCTTGTATGTGTGTATGCCCGTGCGCGCATGTGTGTGAGTATGCGCGTGTGCGCGCGCGTGTGTGTGTATGTGCACGTGCATGGGTACAGCAGAATTTTGAAGGGCCCCTGCAGCTTTTTATAAGTGTGGTAATTTAATTCTTTTGTGCTCTCACTGAACTAGTATGGTTCTGTTCCTTAAATCTGCTTTGAAATTGCAGCGTTTCCTGACCATCTACACTTCCTCGAACCAAGCCAAGAAAGCTAAGGACGCTCTGAACAAAGCCCAGAAAGGGAAGCGCCTCACCCCCCAGCAGGAGAAGGAGGCCATGGACATGTGGAGATGCTGGCAGGCTGTCGGTGGGGAGGGCAGGAAGGTACTGTAGCTGCATCTTACAGATGGCTGTCTTCAGCTTTAGATTTTTTTCTGCCCCACTCATTGGGAGTTCATATTGTTAATTTACAATCTATGTTAAATCTGCCATTTTAAGCCTAGGAAAAAACATTTTCATAAATTTTTTTTCTCATCCCAACAAGCAAGTTTCCGTCCCGGGACGGAAGGACAGGTCCTGGAGACAGCACTTATCATATAATATGTACATATGAGCAATTTTCTTAGTTCAAATTCTGGTGGACATGTACCTGTTTGATTTGTGTTTTGCCACAGTTCAGTCAGAAGGAGGTACTTGAGATGGTGTGTACAGGCCAGGTGGACCCGGAGCTGAGAGATGTGTACCCGAGGTGGCTGCGAGCAGGGAAACCTGACAGGAATGTGCCTACAGCCAGACAGGGACCACGGACATCTCAGGAACTCTTTGGTTGTTGTTTTTATTTTATTTTATAGGTCTGGCAGTTTGGCACGAACTTTTCCGTAAACCCTTTTCTGCTAGGAGGAAGAAAGAAAAAGAACACACCAGCAAATACAAAATGTTTTCTCCTTTGGAAAAACATTTAATAACAAAGTTAAAGTTATAGCTTAATGAAGGATAGGCATCCAATTATTAGCATAAGCCAATTAATTGTTAATGTACTGTATGTCCTGTAACAATTGCCCTGTAACAATTTTCTTTTGTTCTGTTTATGTGCTAGATAACATACAGTGGCTGAAACCTGAGTCAGGACAGGTGGGACAGGTGTTTTACAATAAGGTACACCTGTCGGAGTCAGGAGCACCACCAGGTGTGAAAGACAGGTGAGCGACTAAAACTAGCATCATCAGTAGTATTGTACAACAGAATTTAATCTCTCAAGTAATTTAAAAGTTACGTTTTCATTCAACTTATTGCACAAGCAATGTCTTTCACCCAGAATGATACCAGTACATATACATTTACAAGTTATACCTCTGTTACAGGTACAAGAAAGCATACAGTGTATTCAATAATAGAGAAGAAGTTTATTGCAAGTTCGTGCCCGAGGGCAAATTGCAAGTACATGGCATAAACATAGTAGATATATACAAGTAACAATGGACAGTTATGAACAATATTCTACTCTAATACTAGTGTTGGCTATTTCTAAATAGGTTGGGTTTGACTTCTTTTTTGGAAGCAGAGGGAGACGAAAAGACCCACTTTTTCTAAAATTTGTGGGTTCTGCAATTTCAAGAGAAAAGTGGCTTTTTGTTCGTCTGTCAATGTGGGGAAGTTGGGATAAGTCTATATAATAATAGTAGTACATGTAGTTTAGCTGCATCCCTAGTCCTCCCTCCATCTGTCCTTTGGATGGTGGAGTCAGCATCTGTACATTTTGTATGAGCGAGCTTCAGGCATGTAAAAGAGCCCAACACACTTTTTAGAAGAGTAGTGACCAACCCGATGTGCAGCCTTACCTTTAGTGCATAATAACGTATAATAATATGTCACTTGCATGTTCTGTTCCCAGCTATTGGACCCCAGAAGCCAGGGGTTCCACCCGGGTGCTGTCCCATGCGGAGGCAATGCCGACCCACGGCTTAACCCACGCTCTAGTCTGCACCAGTCAAGTGTTGGACTCCTACATTCTCAACTTCTTCCCACCTTCTGTGGCACTCTCTGTCGTCTGCCCTGCTGTAAGTGACTTTTTTTTTACTTTCTCCAAGAAGGTGATGTTTTGGGGTGGGTGTGTCTCTTGTGTGTGTGTGTAACAGGATAACTTGAAAATGCCAAGATGGATTGTCTTGATACTACATACTACATGTAAACCTCTTCCCACCTTCCGTGGCAATCTCTGTCGTGTGCCCTGCTGTGACTTTTTAAAATCAAATTCAAGCCTGGTTTTGCCATCATTTGATAATGAACATTTTCCTATTCAAAGATAAAGGTACACTTGACACAGTTTGCTAACCTATTTTCAGGATGATTTTTGCATGATCATGATAAGGTCACACTTATGTCAATTTCTTGGGTCTTGGATTCAAATGTACCATTCAGGATATAAATCTACCTCAAAATACTCTGTTGTGAGTTTCCTTACTTTCACTGTTAGGTTAGGTTTGGTTTGGTATAGGTTTCCATTAGTGACTGTTATGTCACTATTCTTCCGGGAGTCTGGGTGATTTGTAGATAATCACCAACTCTAGACAGAACAATTTGCACCATCGCACATCGCACCATGGCATGTGTGGTAGGTTCTTTAAAACATGCGTGGGATGTGGCTCTCCCCAAACACTGTAGTGGTCCAGGGCTATGGAAATGGAGATGGGCACTGCCTGATGCACTTCTCGGTGTGAAAGGGACTTTGATTAGCTTTTACTTTCGTTTGTGCCCCCAGGACAGCAGTTCTCCTCCCTTGGCACACAGAACAATGCTACAGTGTCCCCACCACCCAGCAGACAGTACCGTGATGGACTCCCCTTGTGACTGTGCTGATAAGCGTCAGGTGGACGTCATCCACCCCAAAAACTCACGCAGACTCCACGCCAACTTCTGTGTCCTGCGGTAAGGCCAGCAGCATTTGAAACACTGTAGTAGAGCTTAGACAAGCTTAGTCTATAACTTGTTATGCATGCAGACACTTCTAGAGACATCCGTGAATTGCTTTAATCAGGTTGGTACATTAGTGAGTAAAGACACTCTTTCCACACAACCACAACTTTATTTTCACTGATGTTTCAGTGACCGTCTGTCACTTTCCTCAGGGCAAATCTGACTGGTCACATTGTAACTGTACTACATCTGTAAGCAGCAACACTTATTGATGTGGTACAATGTGAACCAGTCAGACTTGCCCTGAGGTCACCAAAACGTTGGTGTAAATAAAGTTGTGGTTGTGTAGAAAGTACTCTTCTAGAGACACTTTTAGTAAACTGTTGATCGGTACGTATGCCTAACTTTCTTCCAACACAAATTGAAAAGTACACACGGATCAAATTGACCACCGTCGCCTTCTTCAGGATCAATACAGATGAGCTTCCATGATAACTGTTCATGGGTGTTTGGTCACAGAAGGTTTCTCTAATGAAAGCATCTCTCTCTCCTGCATTTAGTATAATATCACCCTGTCTACCTCCCAGGTATGAAGCCCATGTGCGGCTGGTGGTGACCTCTGCCCCCTTCAGCGAGCAGGGCTGGACCAGGCAGGGTCAGCTGGGGTGGTTCTGTGACCTTCCCCTCTCCTTTACTCCTGAGGTCACACAACAGGCGGGCTACTGGGCAGGTGGGTGGCTGGTGGTCAGGCTTTTAGCCAGGGATGCGGCCGTGTGTCTTTTGGATGCGCTGTTCTAAAACTGATAAGAAATTGTTAAGAAAATTTGTTTCCCATATACACAAAAAGTAATACAGACATTTGGTAAATAACAGGTACAATCTTCCTTTGCAGTTTGCTCATTAGCTACAGAAAATTGATCAATAATAATGATAATAGAAAACAAGGGACTTATCAAGCCTTGATAAATGATATACATAACAAGGGTAGCAACAAAAAGTATAACTTAGGCCTTGATAGATATTAATATACATAACAAAGGTCATAACTTTTAAATCAAGCCTTGATAGCCAGGGATGCATCCATGTATCTTTTGGATGTGCTGTTTTAGAAATAATAAGAATTTGATGCCCTTCATTTAAGCAAGACCTCCCAAAAGACATAAGAAAATTTCCTTCATTCATGTAACTTCCTGTCCCCCTGCCCCAGCCCTGCGTGACCAGCCCCTGGCCTCAGACCTGGAGTTTATCCTGTGTCAGTTGGGCGTTCCTCAGCAGACGGTCTGGTCGCTCCTGACCGACGCAGACTTTACCGCTGTGTCCGCCTGCGTCCGGCTCATCCCCTGTGTACCAGGCAGGGTCTGGCCTAGGGTAAGTCATCATAGCCTGTGTACCGTCCGGGTAGTAGTTCTCTCTAGTTGGGGGTCCATCAGCAGACTGTCTGGTCACTCCTGGCTGATGCAGACTTCACTGGTGTGTCCACCTGCGTCCGGCTCATACCATGTGTACCGGGCAGGCTCTGGCCCAGGGTAAGTCATCATCATAGCCTGTGTACCATCCAGGTAGTAGTTCTCTCTAGTTGGAGGTCCCTCAGCAGACCGTCTGGTCACTCCAGACTGACGCAGACTTCACTGGTGTGTCCACCTGCGTCCGGCTCATACCATGTGTACCGGGCAGGCTCTGGCCCAGGGTAACCTTTTGTTTATTTGCACAAAAGGATCCATCATATGCAAAGAAATGTATAAAAGGAAAAAAAAACATATGCTGTAGCAGAGAAGAAGCCTACAAGGCTTATGCTAAGCCCTCCTCGTTCAAGCTCTCTTCAGACACAGGACCTCCTGCCTTACATGTACGTGCCATTCAAGAGGACGTACTTAACTGAAGCTTTGTACTCATTTTCACCTGAGTAGAATGAGGAAATAGGTGTAAAGTGCCTTTTCCAAGGGCACAACATTGGGGTCTGCCAGAGATTCGAACCCAGCACCTTTGGATTCTAGTTTGTGGAAGGTTTTCAGTTATCAGACCATGAAGCAATGCTACTACCTTTCCCCAGGGTAGGGACATCTCCCGTATGGGTCTAGTGAAGCTGGCAGAGCTGCTGTCTCAGGTCCCCTGGCCTTCAGGACATGACCCACCGGTGAGTTTTGACCACTCATCTTTCACATGAAACTGAATCTGAAGCTCTTTAGAGGTATCCAACTGGACTGCAGTCACTACTTTGTGGCTTTTGCTGCTTTCGGAATTGAATTGGTGTTATCCTTGACTTTTTATGGGAATATCATGCAAAACATACAGGTACACATGTATGACTTAGAAAAGACAACAAAACACACAAAGCTTATAAAGATTTGCTTTTATCAATTGAAGATATCATGTCAATCAAGCAAGAGTAGATTATACTGAAAAAAATATATCCAGAAACACAAACACACAGACACACACACTCTCATGTACACATAGACAGACGCACTGAAGAACAATACCTCCGTTTTTCTTGAAACGTTTGTACATGCACCATGCAGTCTTATCATTGAGTTCATGATTTTCTGATTAATTATACAAATAAATGAGGTTGAATAATGGTTTTTTAAATCATTACAAAGATACGATACACTACAAATGACAGCTTTTTGTATCAAGTTCTTGTTTCGTTCCATGAAATCTTGCTGTATGTTTTAGATGGTGTACCAGTCCCCCCATGTGGACTGTAGCAGCTCCCTCTGGCTGCACAGCCTGTACTGCAGCCTGACCGGCCAGCCGAAGGCCCTGTTTGCCAGAAGGGACGTCAGCGAGAGGGAAAACAGGTCCCTCAGGAAGGACCTGCTGCACCAACTTCTCAACCACATACAGGTAAAAACTAGCTTAATGTCTATCGAAAACTCTTAAATCAATACTGTCTACATTAGGGCTGGGTACCGGTACAGCGTACCAGTACAAAACCGGTTATTCTTATTGGACAGGTCCAGAAAAAACGACCTGAAAAAATTAGGTGGACCGGATGTTGGACCGATTAGAAAATTGACAGATTATTTGATCAGGCATTCACACGTTTTGGCGGAAGAAAATAACAAGAGCGAAGCAGATTAGAGTTTATAGTGTCATTTCTACAAAAGTTTTACAGTCAATCGTACGGGTGTAGTTAGCATTGTAGGATTTTAAAACGCCAGACTGAGTGTGAATCTGATACTCCACCAAACAGATTTCTTTGTATTGAAATGGACCATTGGTATGAGTCATACTGAATCAGGTCCAGGTTCAGATCCGGGATCCTCTGGACCTGAACCAGACCTGGACCTGAATTTTCTGTACCGGTACCCACCCCTAGTCTACATGAATGAGTCTGATATTCAATGAAGATGATGACCGTTAAAAGGCTGCAGTCTATAGGATGTAATGTTAAGCTTTTGTCCGCTGTTCATTGTGCTTGTCGGAAAGAGCTAGGGGAACTTCCGCAGCACAATGAACCTGCAAATACTGCACATTAGGGCTGGGTACCGGTACAGAAAATTCAGGTCCAGGTCCGGTTCAGGTCCAGAGCGGATCAGATCCGGACCTGAACCTGGACCTGATTCAGTATGACTCATACCAATGGTCCATTTCACTACAAAGAAATCTGTTTGGTGGAGTATTAGACTTACACTGGCGTTTTAAAATCCTACAACGCTAACTGCACCTGTACGATTGACTGTAAACCTTGGTAGAAATTACTATAAAGTCTACTTTACTTCACTCTTGTCATTTTCTTCCACCTGCATGCGCCAAAACGTGTGAATGCCTGATAAGATAATATGTTAATTTTCTAATCGGTCCAACATCCGGTTCACCTAATTTTTTCAGGTCCGGTTTTTCTGGACCCGTCCAAGAAGAAAAACCGGTATTGTACCGGTACGCTGTACCGATACCCAGCCCTACTGCACATAGTGTCTGTCTTCTCTATCACGACCAGTAGAAGACTAACTCTTTAGTGAGCTAAAACTGGATGAAGATCACTTTCCTTTTTCCTTTATTTCCAGGTGGTTCATCCATGGGCGGTTGATGCAGACGATGTCCCCAACTTAGCTGCCTCCTGTCAAGAAACCAACATGTCCTGGTATGGGCTCAACTTATATACTTTTCTATCCTGGGTGCCATCTAATGACTTCTGGGCTCCTTGCACTTGGTACCTTGGTAGTGAATGACTTACATTTGTAACTTGTTGGCAAC
The DNA here is from genome assembly GCF_000003815.2 of Branchiostoma floridae. Classification (NCBI taxonomy): domain Eukaryota; kingdom Metazoa; phylum Chordata; class Leptocardii; order Amphioxiformes; family Branchiostomatidae; genus Branchiostoma; species Branchiostoma floridae. The sequence goes on from NC_049990.1 coordinate 3,569,634, forward strand.
AAGGCTAGTAATTTGCCAGTTAAAGCCTTACAAGTTGTGAGTTCAGCTATAATCCATGAAACAGGCTGTTTTTTAAACTTTTTCTTTTTTGATATGATGAAAAATGGGGGTAAAATCCTGCCAAGAAGATGTACATGTATATTACAAATGACCTATGTAATTAATTTTTGTATGTTTCTTATGATGACTGTGCAAGTGGAAATCTGTCCTTTTATACATTTTGTATGTCGCTGTATGTTTCCATGACCCTCGTGTGCAGATGTTGAGAGAGCTTCCATGTATAGAAAGCATTTAATGATTTTATTTCTAATAGGGGTAAAAGAAATAATTTCTCGTTATACATGTACAGGGAAGGCGACATGTGGAGTAACTTGTACAACACTAGGCAGGGCAGCAGAGAAAATGTGGCCTGGAATGCCAAGGTAATGTAGCTGTTTTTTGTAGGAATTCCTCTAAACTTTAACTAAGTGTTAACTTTACTACAATGTATGTGCCAATCCAAGGAACCAATTAGAAAGTAATTCTAGCATAAAAGTAATTCTAGCATAAAAGACTTACTGAATGCTGCAGTGAGATACACTCAAGTCTTCATCTGGTGATTGTAAGATAACCAACACTGAAATAGAAATACATTGTATCTTAGCAATTTTTCTTTGCTTTGTCCTTTTCAGGCTATTATGAGGACCTGTCACCTGTCTGCTGACAAAGGTAAGAAAATTTAAGAAACTATGTACTCTTGACAGTGTGACTATCTAACAAAGGTTTGTAAAGAATTTGAATCTCTAAGTCTCTATAGAACCACACCAAACATTTCCACTTTGGGGGCAAAATGCATAAACTGCTCTTCAGTTCAGTTCATCCTCTGACAGGTCTCACCAGGATCATCACAAATTCCTGTCTAGTATGACAGGATGAAGCTCTTTGACCTGAGTCCTGTGTCCTCCATAAGTAACTCCTGAGTGTCAAGGAAAGGCGACCACGCCTGCAATGCTCCTGAGGTTTCCATAGCTCTCCAAAGAAGGCTTTTTACAATTTTACTGTTTCTTCACATTCCTCGTTCCCAGATGGTCCGCAGTACGGTTGGCTGTTGCTAGGCAGCCACTCCATGACCCCAGAGTCCTGGGGAGAGGTCGTGTTAGGTCAAAGGCCAAACCATGACCCCTCCTATCGCCTGCACAGCTGGGAGCTCAGCGTACTCATACTGCCTCACTTAACTCACAACCAAGGTACGTCTGTTGTTACCTCCATGAACATGGAGGTATTGTTTTTGGTTTGTGTGGCTGTTTTTCTTGATGTGTGTCTGTAGTAGGTGTGGGGACAGGTACAGCGTACCAGTCCAAAATCTTCTTCTTTTTTTTAATGTTGGACTTGTTAAAAAAAACAGACCTGAAAAAAATCAGTGGCCGGATCTTGGAAAGATTTGAAAAACAACAGGTTATATTCGCAGACGTTCACACGTTTTGGGGCTTGCCGGATGGATAGATGGATGGATGGATGGATGGATGGGCTGTTGGACGAATGGACTGACTGATGGTCACATAGTCAGATGGACAGACAGATTGATTGCTAAACCCTGAAAATTCCAATCGCTTCTCGGATATTACTAAGCTATTTGCACCTGGTTTATTGATTTCTTGATCAATCAATTGATAACCCTGGGTACTCCCTCTCATCCTACAGGTGTGTCAAAGCTGTTCTCACCTGACCTGGGCAGGTGGGACCTCCCAGGTAGCCCCGCACACCTGCGCAGGTGTCCCCCTGGAGGGTTACCTGTGCCCACGCTCCTTAAGATGTCCCGTCAGGAGGAGAAGACGTTGTGGCACCTGGTGGGACAGGTGAAGGAGATACAGAGGAGTGGACTGAGTGTGCTGGTGCGCAAGGTGCCGTACGAGACAGAGACACTCTCCAGGTCAGTCAGAATCTTTATCAATTTATTTATAGACATATTTTAATATTTTAAGTATATTTTATATGATACATGCATGATATCTGTTAATATTTTTTAGCCAGTTGTGGACAATAGAATGTAATCTTTTGATGTCTTTTGTTATAATTTGATCCCTGCTGTGTCGAAAAGAGCTAGGGGAATTTCCATGGTACAATAAACCTGTTAGTTGCACATAGCATCTGTCTTCTCTGCCATGACCAGCGGAAGACTAGCTCTTCAATGAGTTAGACTGGATCGAGATCACTTTCCTTTATAACTTATTTAAATGTCTGTTTTTTAGGCTCCCGTTGGATGAGTGGCCCGGTCCACAAGTAGGGTATGAGGCCAGTCTTCATGTGAACGTGGCACTGCTCAGTGGACTGGACCACTTGCCAAAGAAAGGGTGGATGGTAGGTAACAATAATCAATATAATCAATGCATCTTTACCTTTGTTTGTTTATTCTTTATTTAACCAGGGTGAAAGCATATCGCCTGGCAGCATTTTTCAAAGCCCCCTGGGGGAGGATCCCGAACATAAGTCATACATAAAGTTAAGTCATACATAAAGTTTAGCCTTTATATGAAAACCCTGTACATGAACTTTAACTTTGATATAATTCGAGATAGAAAAGTTTGATTTGAGTGCATGCCTGTGCACGTTTATTTGTTAGGCTTGGTTTCCTCCCTGCAGTTCCGACATGTTCTGCCAGAGGAAGCACTGCCGTTTCTCTAGATAATATTGTGCAGTTTCCCTGTTCTTTCGGGTGAATCTGCTATCTTTGCCTTGTTGGATTGTTGTGGGATGAAGTCTGCCATCTCTGATAGCCTTGTTGTGTTGTGTTGTGAGGGGGTGAAGTCTGCCATCTCTGATCGCCTTGTTGTATTGTGTGAGGGGGTGAAGTCTGCCATCTCTGATCGCCTTGTTGTGTTGTGTGAGGGGGTGAAGTCTGCCATCTCTGATCGCCTTGTTGTGTTGTGTTGTGTTGTGTTGTGTGAGGGGGTGAAGTCTGCCATCTCTGATTGCCTTGTTGTGTTGTGTTGTGTGAGGAGGTGAAGTCTGCCATCTCTGATCGCCTTGTTGTGTTGTGTTGTGTGAGGGGGTGAAGTCTGCCATCTCTGATCGCCTTGTTGTGTTGTGTTGTGTGAGGGGGTGAAGTCTGCCATCTCTGATCACCTTGTTGTGTTGCGTTGTGTTGTGTTGTGTGAGGGGGTGAAGTCTGCCATCTCTGATCGCCTTGTTGTGTTGTGTTGCGTGAGGGGGTGAAGTCTGCCATCTCTGATCGCCTTGTTGTGTTGTGTGAGGGGGTGAAGTCTGCCATCTCTGACCACCTTGTTGTGTTGCGTTGTGTTGTGTTGTGTGAGGGGGTGAAGTCTGCCATCTCTGATCGCCTTGTTGTGTTGCGTGAGGGGGTGAAGTCTGCCATCTCTGATTGCCTTGTTTTGTTGTGCTGTGTTGTTTTGTGTGAGGGGGTGAAGTCTGCCATCTCTGACCACCTTGTTGTGTTGTGTGAGGGGGTGAAGTCTGCCATCTCTGATCGCCTTGTTGTGTTGTGTTTTGTGAGGGGGTGAAGTCTGCCATCTCTGATTGCCTTGTTGTGTTGCGTTGTGTGAGGGGGTGAAGTCTGCCATCTCTGATCGCCTTGTTGTGTTGTGTTGTGTGAGGGGGTGAAGTCTGCCATCTCTGATCGCCTTGTTGTGTTGTGTTGTGTGAGGGGGTGAAGTCTGCCATCTCTGACCGCCTTGTTGTGTTGTGTTGTGTGAGGGGGTGAAGTCTGCCATCTCTGACCGCCTTGTTGTGTTGTGTGAAGGGGTGAAGTCTGCCATCTCTGATCGCCTTGTTGTTGCAGATGGATGTGGTAGCATGTTTAAGACAGACCAATGATGAACGGCAGCCTTACCTATGTGTTGTGTGAGGGGGTGAAGTCTGCCATCTCTGATGGCCTTGTTGTTGCTGCAGGTGGACGTGGTGGCTTTCTTAAGACAGACCAATGATAAATGGCAGCCTTATTACCTGTGTATTGTGGGAGTCCTACACACCTGGAAGGAGGAGGATCCGCCAGGCAAACACTGTAACATCCCCGACTGTGTCCAGCATGGGCCGAAACACCCGCAGTTTGCTGGGCTGGAGAGGTACTGTTGTCATTGTTTCGTGTTTGTGTGTGGCACTGTACATGTGTGTGTGCATATGTGTGTTTGTTCGTGTGTCTGCATGTGTCTGTGTGTGTGCCAACATTGTGTGTGTGCCTACGTGTGTGTGTGCATGTGTGTAAATAAATACAATGTATACTTGTGTTCACATGTGTGTCTGTGTGTTTACATGTGTGTTTGACTTTAAGCATGTGCATGTGTACATGTGTATGCTTCTATGCAGCAGTTGTATGTATGTTTTAAACAATTACAGATGCTATCTACACTGTACAGTCTCACACCACTGTTTCCCAACCCACTTCTCAGGCACCCCAACGAGTTCAAAGTGGTTGGCTTGGACCTGAATCCCAAGGAACCCCTGCTTGAGACCTACCCTGACCCCAAACCTCCTCCCGGTCGAGATCGTCTGATTGGTCGACTTCAGAGACTCCACGCGACCACAAACGTTGCGCCCAGTGGCCCCGGAGGAAAGCGCGACTATGATCTTCAGTTGGAGGCTGTCTGGCAGAGATACTTCACTGGGCTGACTTAAACACACAACAGTTATGTCAAACAATAGCATAGAAAGCTATAGAATGACAAACTTTGTTTCTATAGCTTTAGTGCCATCTACTTGTTGTTTGAACACATGTATTAGAGATTTAAGTGGGAGGCAAGCACGACTATGATCTGCAGTTGGAGGCAGTCTGGCAGAGATACTTCACTGGGCTGACTTGAACACACAACCGTATATCGAACTAAAAGATATGTATGCTAATACAACATTTATGCTATAACTAAGACTATAGGCCGGCAGCTATTACCAATTTGCAGGGGTCAGAAAATAGCAGCTCTTGTGAATTAGGAGAAACTTTGTTCTTTAAAGAGAAAAGGCCCAAATCACTGTAGAGTAGAAATCTATGAACTTTGTTTCTATACCAGGTCCTTTAGTACATTGTACTTTTAAAAGTGTAGTTTTTTGTTTGGATACGTGTATTAGAAGTTTAAGTGATGCAAGTTTCAGACCCAGGAATCAAGTATAACTATACAGTCTGCAGTTGGAGGCTTCACTGGACTGTAACCAGAGTATCAGTCGACTTGGACACACAACCGTCCATTTTTTGTATGCCTTGGCCAGTAGCTATTTATCATTTGTAGGGGTTACAAAATACCTGTAACTGCTTTTGAATGTGAATAGGGAAAGATTAAAACAACCTAGAGTAGAAATCTATGATCCATAGTATGAACTTGGTTTCTATAGCTTTAGTACAAATTTGTACATGTACTTCTTTTTGTTTGGATATTACAAGTTTAAGTGATACAAGTTTCAGACCCGGGAACCATCAAGAACAACTAAGGTCTGAAATTGGAGGCACTCTGGCAGGGGTACTTCACTGGACTGTTAGTGTCAAGAGAGCAACAGTCGACTTGGACACACAACGATGTGTCTTACAAAAAGCTCATGCAATAATATGCTAAATAGATTTGGCCGGCAGCTATTATTGTTCGCAGGGGGTCAAAAAAATAACAGCTCTTATGAAGTAAGAGCAACTTTGTTTTGTTTTGAAAAGAAAGGCCAAACTTACTGAAGAGTATGCTAACAGACTTGGCTGGCCGCTATTTATGATTTTGCAGGGGTCACAAAATAATTGCTTGTGAATCAGGAGCAACATTTTCTTTTTAAGACATGCCAGAATTAGTGCAGGTCGAAACATCTATGAACTTGGTTTTCTTAAGTTTTCTTAGTTTTGAAGTTTTTTTGTTTGTTTTGATATTACATCAGAACTGAAGTTTCATGAACTTATATAGAAAAGGACTATGTAGTAGTACATATATGTAGTAGAAGTAGTTAATAGATTTTGTACGAATCTTTCAACACATATAAGTTACTAAAAAAAGTATATTTTTGTGGTACAGATGAAATATATAGAGCTAGCCCTTTTGAAACTAGATCCATTCATACATAAGTTTTGTTAAGCACTATCCACCTTTTCTTTCCATCATGGAAGACCATCTGTGTTGGTAGTAAATTATGATTCATAGTACAATGCTAAAGTTTCTTGCATCACAAAAGTACACACGGATCAAATTTTCAACAACCCCAGTCTTCTTCTTCAGGATCAATACTGATGATCATGAAGGCAATCATCAGTATTAACCCTGAAGAAGGCGACAATGGTCGTTGAAAATTTGATCCGTGTAATTTTGTGATGGAAGAAAGTTAGCATTGTACTATACTTTTCTTTCCACATGTTGCACAATTTTCTTCAAACAACCCTCTCTTGAGTTTTTGGATGCTACAATCCAAAATAAAAGACAACATATTACATCTGTTTACTGTGTCTTAGTTTTATTGTCACCAAAATGCGCTTACACTGACAGCAAAGAATGGGCAGAGTATCTAGTTTCCACAGTTTTTGAGCTTATCTACATTGTATAGCTACAGAAAGTCATGCCAAAAATACAGTATTTGCACCATCAAATTATTCACATCTTGCATATAATTTTTGTCCTCAGGACAAATTGCACAAGGAGCCATTCAATGGCATCAAACAGACATAACTGCTGTAAATGTTAAACATCAATAATTCAGCAGCACTTTTCACTTTGGACATTTGATAGATTACCTATATAAAGACACTGCCCGTATGTACAACTTACTGCATAGAGAAAATATAATGGCTGCAATGTCCTTTAGCTGCAATGTCCAGCATTTTCCTTAGCCTGATTAAATCTCGCTTATAGCAGCCCGCCAAACATCCGCCGGCCCCCTAGGGGAGGGGCCAGTTACAGCCCTGGACAGCGGAGTTTGTGTTACACAGACTACATTTTCCTGTGGGCCTTGCTTTCCTAGTTACCACAAGGAGTTTGCAATACATTTAATTGTATCCTCCTTGGTAATAACAAACAATGTATTTATACAACATGCATCCACTAACAGTGAATTCTAGTAATTGCCACCAATCAAGACATTTTGCCATCAAAAAGACGCCTAACAGTTAACTCTACCGTCAGCGCCCAACCCAACACTCATCCAACCCTACTCTGCTAATAGAAATTTTGCTTAAGTGGTTTATCTACACACCAATCACTAGTATACAGTGATGGTCAATCCTCTGATGGCAAATTGTCTTGATACCCCAACTCTGGTTCCCTTATATCTAACGATTTCTCAAGACAAAGGTCCGTGCATAGAACATAAAAAATGTATGTACAAAGGACCTTGAAGTTCATATTTTACAGTTGAGAAGAGGCCTGCTTGCAACATATATAACTAGAGTTCGGCGACCTCATACCTCCATGAAATATTCAAGCTTTTGTAAATTTTATGCAACAGACTTGCACATTTTCATGATTCATGCATGGTGATATTCATCACTGACTAACATACACGTCAAGTATGAAATTCCTATCATTCATCATTGAGCAACTATCATTGCAATTTTCGCATATATTATGCAAATCAGTTCCTAATTAGCATATTTGGCATCTGCTTATGTTCCATCTATCATAATGTACATTTGTTACATTTATTGAAGTCAGGTTATTGAAATAATGGAATTATAGAATTTCCTCATTAATTATGCAAATAATGTCCTCATTTGCATAAAACGTATATCATTATGAACATATTTGCCTAAGCTACCTGCATGCCTAAAATGATGGAAATCCATCTTTCCTCTCTGCAGTTATCTTCTTTGCAATGTCTTGACAAAAATACCCCTGCAGTTCCAAAATTAGATGTTAGGGGGCTGAAACTTGGCCCACCATGTCATGACACTAAAAGCTGTCTACCACCTAATTGTCAAGATCATATCATTTCTGGAACAGGAGATACATTGAAAAAACTGCTATGATAGAATAATCTCATTAATTATGCAAATGTACTCAAATTTTCCATAATTAGTATTTCATCTTGTACAACATTGTCTAAGGTACCTACATACCAAAAATCGTGAAAATCTGTTGTTCCCTTCTTGAGTTATCTGCTTCAGAAGTTTTTGACAAAAATGCCCCTGCTATCCCCAAACTAGACGCTAGGGGGCCCAAACTTATGTCACTTATTCCTGAGCACAAGAGCTATCTAACACCCAAAAATTGGGACCATAGCTTGTTCAGAACACGAGATAGCAAAACCGGAAGTTGCGCTGCAGTACCAAGGATAGCCGCTAGGGGGCCCAAAATCTAATCACTTCCAGCTTTCATCACACCCTGCCAACGCACCAAGTATGAAACCAATCCATCGTGCCGTTCTTGAGTTATCTTGTTGACAGACAGACAGACACACACACACACAAACGCAGGGTAAAATATAACCTCCATGACATTTCATGGAGGTAATAACTTTTACATGTCAAATTGGGTCCTGCAAGTTCCTTTGGGAAGCCATTGAAAATGCATAGAAAAGGAGGAGAGTCGTTTTTATCCTCCACTTTCCTTAACATAATTTGTAATTGGACCAAAGTCAATGCCTTGCAAAATCAGTCATTGGTTGAATTTATGGTACATCAGCATACCATGTTTTTTACTAAGTAACATTTTTCTGAATTCACTGCAATGCATCGAGAGTGCCCAGAATTTTGAGTACAGTTAAACCTTTCCCAGTCATCACTTCTGCCTACAACGACTTTTCAGTGGTCCCTTATATGATTTTTGTTTCCCATTGACTCAAGCAATGAGTCCCATCAGGTTTAACTTGCAGTAAATTGAAATACCCATGCAGACCCTCGCATTATCACATCAAACCACACTTATTCTGTCCTCGATGGACTCTTCAGAAGACGCAGATGACGGCCTGGCCGATTCGTAGTCACTGTCTTTCGACAGACTTCTCTGCAATCTCTCGAAAAACTTCGGCTCCTCAGCATCCAGAGCCACAGTGTCTTTCAGCTCCACTGGTAACTGGCTTCTTTTGCAGCCATTCAGCAATACAGGAATCACTTGTCCCGTAAAGTTTCTATCAAGTTTTTCTGCCACCGCAGTCTGGTAGCCTTTTCTGAACCAGTGGAACCAGTCATCGTCAACTGCTGACGGGGAAAAGACTACTATGACGTTTCTACTATTTGCTATACCGACGCTTAGATACTGAAACACACTGCCACCGCCTACTTCGTCTCTGAAGTTGAAGTAGCCTTTTCGTCCCGTTTTTTCCAGTTTGTTTACGATGTCCGTCTTGGTCCAGGATTTGTCTTTCTCACAGCAGAGAGCACTGAAGTCGTATTCTTTTGATAAGTTGTCAACACTTTCACTCGCGTCTCCTTCTTCCATATCACTTTCACTGTTAAGTGGGCCTGGAAGAGGGAAAATGAGGACTTTGTTTAACAAATATTGAAATGATACAAACTGGTACCAAACAAACATTAAAGGCAATATTTATTCATTATTTTGTTAACTTCTTCTTGGGTACAATATTTTAGTCCTTTTGTGTGAGAAAAACATACGAATAATCAAGGTGGTTGAAAAGAGCTCCTTGGAATAATAAAGGCTAACTTGCATAACAGAATATTATAAACATGGTGATGCAAAACCATTAACACCAAGGACATAGTAATCACAATAAAACAATGAGAAATCCACCCATTAAAAAACACAAAAACTGTAAAATCATGTGTGCCAAAAAATGACATGCTGAGGTGAGCATTATGAAACCCTGTATACATACTCATAAACATAGGTGATGCCTTTCCAGCTGCTGGTAAATTGAAAATCTTTGAAGGGTTCAGGTTTTAAAAAAATCGAACTATATTTCTCGGTTAACTGGACTTGAACAGTATATACAATTCTTGTCTGAGAACTGTAACATGCAAACTTGAAGAAAATTTATCAAAGTATAACTGTTGAAAAAAATTGCGTACAAAATGGTACACATCGAAATGTGGTAATTGTGACAGACTGTTTCAAACAACACTGCATATGAAATGAAACAACACCCAGTTTTGTTTTTCCCTAAAAAGGTGATCTTTTCAGCTGATCTTCACAGTACCTTAAACTAGAAAACCACATAAGTACACTTGTATGTAAGGAAGAACTTACAATGTTTCCACTGCCGTCTTCTGCGGTAGATGAAGACAGTGACAGGAACACTGACAACAATGAACACAAACACAAAGGATCCTGCTGCAATTACAATGCTCCACAGCTCTGGGAATCCTCCATCTAAAACAGAAGGGGAAAACATTTATTAAAGTTAATTCAATTGTAAGGTGGTCTTGTGGCTATGAGTGGTGTTGACTTGGAATCCAAAGGTTTGGGGTTCAAATCCCTAGCAGGCTTCAATGTTGTACCCTTGGGAAAGGCATTTAACTTATTTTCTTCACTTAAAGCCCCGGTCACAAAGCGCGTACGATTCCTTGCGATTCCTTCCGATGCGCAGGATAATCGCAGTGCGACGTAAGTCGGAAGAAAATCGGAAGCAATGGTTTAAGTATATAAAGCCGTGGTCACAAAGCGCGTAGTGGATCGTACGATGAGGTCATAAGAGCGTGCCTGCGTCAATCGCAGTGGATCATAGTAAATCGGGGAGCGTCGTATGGCGAAAAATAGAGCTGAAATGGATTTTGAACATGTTCAAAATTTCGCTATCGTCGTAAGATTTTATTTGCCCCCATAGCAGAGTTCATTACGGCAATTTTTGTCTACTGATGAGGTTATAGATTTATGATTTTTTAGCATGTTGTGATGGTTTCAGTTTTCCCTGATATTGTCGATATTGACGAAAAGGGGAAATATATCAGTCGCAACTGCCACAGTCGCAACCAGAGAACAGCGCGCCACGCACAGGTGATGCAGACAAATTGTTTGATCGCTTCATGCACGTGAGTTTATAATTAGATCAAATCTCAGCTCTCGTCGGTCTTGGGTCAGTTTACCATAATCGTAATAACCATGGGGACAACTCGAACATAAAGGCAGGCTCTATGAGTCGGAAATATATATGATATAATTCTTATCATTTGATTTTTGTATGATGGCATCTTTTTGTTGATAGCATATCATGATCATGACGATCTTCGAAAGAGCCTGACACGTAGAGCCGGCAAGCAGACCGAGATAACCATACCAGTACTCACGCTTGATTTGAACTTTTGCTTGTAATACTCTTGTTGTCATGGTCTTTTTAAATTTATTTTTACAGTTAAAGATATTATAGGAAGGTATTAAACAGCTATGTCCACATTTTGTTGGTTAAAGAAGCACAAAAGCGGTCAGACGGCTATACAGAAGAGACACAAGTGAAAAATCGTGCGACGCTGGAAAAATTTTGAACACCATCCGATGCGTTGCGATGGCTTGCGATGCTTACGATTTTCTTGCGATGTACTGCGCTCATCGTACGATATGCGGAATAGTCCATCGCAAGGAATCGTACGCGCTTTGTGACCGGGGCTTTACTCGCTTTTTCATATAAATGCACAGCTAGAATAAACCTGTTCTCCAACTAGATCTCTTTTACATATTAATTCATAGCTAGGATATAAAAACCAGATCTCTCCAGTGTCACTGATGACAGGATAGTGTCTGAAACATCTGACCATTTCCAAAATCATATCCAGTTGCTTAATGAGTAACTTCTTTCTGGCACATCTTATTATCTGGATGTCTAACCTTCATTGATGTAATGAAGTATCCTACCTGGGGGTTTGGCTGTTAACTGCAGCTGCAGCGAATGTTTCTCTCCCAAAACGTTCCACGCAACACAGCCATACAATCCCTCGTCTGATTGGCTGAACTTTCTGATGGTCATGTGATCTGTTGCAGTACTGTGATTGGTGGGTAGAACCTTCCCGTCCTTGGTCCAGTTGAAGAGAGGATGGGGATAGGCTAGGGTCTCACACCAGAGTGTTACGTTCGCTTCAAGGTCAACGGAGTTGGGGTCGGGCGTGTCTGATGTGATGTTGGGGGTTTCCAGCTGGGGCTCTGAAAGGGGAATTAAGTCAGTGTACAAAATACTTTTCTGAGCCAGGTTGCACACTGTGCAACCTGGGGCAAAAACTAGGTTGCACAACTGAATTTCAAGTTGCACCACCTACAATTCACTAATTTCTGAAAAAAAGGAACAATACATACATGTTTGGCTGATTTGAAACAGAGCTCTGTCCATTTATTTCTTCCAAGTAAATTGAGAACAAAATCGAGTTCTGAGGCTCAAAATCTAAGTTGCACCCTGTGCAACCTGAGTTCAGAAGTAAGTTACACCAAGCAAAAAGTGGTTGCAATATGCAAGTGTGCAAGTGGGTATTTTGCACGCTGATCAAGTATCAGTAAACTTCTTGTCTTGACCCATAGGGTTATCAGAGTTTATCAGAGTCAGCAAAAAAGAAGTATTCAAAGTATCATCTGGCATAACTTACCCAAATTTAAGGTATTTTCCTATCTTTCATGCAGGAAGAGTATATGATACTGATGAATGTAAAAATAGAATCTTAAACTAGTTTACTGGGCACTTTTACTGTCCCATAACTGGACTTCTATAAGGAGAAGTTGTGCAAAAATCCTGTGCATTACCCAAAACTACATTTGTACATAGTTCTAACTATACACAAGATAGTTCAAGGGTCAGAGTTCAGAGGTCAAAGTTGAAGCACGCATACCTGCCACCATGACGTGAACGCCTGTCGCGTTTCCCCGGATGAGATTCCCTGTGGACTTGGCCTGGCAGATGAACGTGCCGCTGTCGTGAGGCCGTACGTTCGACAGGGTGTAACTCGAGCTGTAGTTGAAGGCGTTCTTGGCGCTGTAGGTGAATCTACCCAGGCGGACGGACCCCGTGGTGTTGTCCTTGAACCATCCCATCCATATCGAGCCTGCTGCCTACAAAATGGGTGGGACAAAAAAGTTCAAACATCTAAATGATAATAGAATTTCAAAGTTTATTTGCAAGTTCATGCCGTAGGCTAATTGCAAGTACATGGTAGAAACAAGATTGGGAATATCCATGTAACAATGAACTGTGATAAATATTGTACTACTAAGAGACTACTTGAACACTTTATTGTTGACTATATCTAGATAGGTTGAGTTTGACTTCTTTTTTGGAAGCAGAGGAAGACAAAGAGCCCCACTTTTTCTACAATTTGTGGGTTTTGCATATAGATATATATTGTTAGTCCCATGGCATTTTTAAGGCCATAGAGGCAGTGAGTTGTTATCCACTGAGTCTACGGCATGATATTGGAAGGTGGAGCCCAACCCTCTCCTTCTACCGCCTTTTACCTCTACAATCAAAGTCAGGTATCCATATTTATACCTGGTTGGAGTGACGAAAGTCGTGTTAAGTGTATTATGTGCCTTTCCCAAGGGACATCACAGGATTTGAACCCATGTCCTTTGGGTTCTGGGCAAACCATCATGCAGTTATGCTGCACAACCTAACGATATATAAGAAAGATAAATATAATGCTAGTCCTTTGATATACTAGATAGCCGTTTTTTCCTTACATTCAGTCCCAGGTGCTGTTCTGCCACACAGGTGAGGGTGACGTTGTCTCCGGGCAGCAGCTCCAGCGACAGTTGCCGTGGCGACGACACGTACGGCTTGAGAACCTCGCAGTACCGAAGCCCGCTGTCACTGCAGGGGTCTGCGGGAACATAGACGAACAGAGCTGTCAAACTTTGAGTTACTACGCAACAACCATTTATTACATAGTATACTACTATTACTAGTAACTATGTGTACAAAATGTACATTGTTAACGTTATATGTAATATAAGTAGACTTGCCATACTCGATTATGAGTGGCTGTCCATCAACGCAGCTTTACTGAGATACAACCTTTTACTTTATGTAGCAGTTGTCACTTGTAAGTTGTACTTTGTACAGGTGTGACTGTTTTCTAAGTTTATTTTGCATGATGGGAGAAATCTTAAATTAGCCATATCTGTATCTGTATCTGTACAGATACACTACACTACAGATACAGATACAAAATTTCCTTGGGGGCATGCTGGCCCTGATGCCGAGGAGTTGGCCTGTGTAGGCCCTGAAAAGTTTGGCATTCCGCCTGCTATTTTTATATGTTACAACAAGGAGGTTGAAAAGAGGAACCTCCTTGGTTATACAATAACTTTCTTTCTACTGGGGGTCTGCAGACTGCTATGTCTACACCTTATATCTAATGTTGACCTATAAACCTTCCTGTCACAGTTAAATATACCCGGAAACATGCAAGTCATTCCTAGCTATCACCGGATACAGGTTGTTCCTGTACCAGTGTTTACATATCTTTGGTCAGACACTACAAGTTCTTTTGTTGTTGTTGTTGTTGTTGTCCTCATTTAACGTCTATTATTTCGCTAGACGTGGCCTCTTGGTGCTGAGTAACGCATGGTTCGCTTTTGAGTTAAGAGTCTCTCTTGGTATTTAACTCTTGGTTCCTTGTGCTTGAGAGTTGCTGGAGGAGTTTCTAGGAGAGTACGTCGAAACGGTGTGTACTCTCAATGTAATGGTTCACACCCCCCCCCCCTCGGCCCCCTCAGTTCAACTCCAATAAAACAAGAAAATCTACGCATAAAAGCCATGACAACACTCTGTTTACCTACCTGCTAGACTTGTGCAACACAAGTTGGCTAAAATCACCACAAGGAACCACAGAAAGCGGAGAAACATCGCTGTTTAGTTCTTGTTGGAAGCAAACATGACAAGATGGCGGGGGTCCAGGTAGGGTGGTAAAAACAACTCCACATTCGAGTCCCTAAAATCTGGCTCCAATTCCTCCTTTTTCGCGCAAAATCTTGAACCACTACATCAGGAACGTGCTTAAGTTGCTGCTTGAGAAATTCTAAGGTCCATAGATTCGTGACAAGCTCAGATTACGGCTTAAACTTGAACGTAATCCGATCCTACAAGGTGATCAGCACAGCAGGGACATCTTGGAAACCGTCGGGCTGTACCATTTTGCTGATAGGGGAATTGCATAGCATTATTTAGTCTCCTTTTTTAGAACAGCAAAACAAAATAGATTTTAGATTAGGAAAGTAAAAGACTTAAATGTAACATGTACTTCTTATACTTGGGTTTGTTCATAGACTTGTAAATAATTTATGTTGAAAAATCACAACAATTACTATACCCCCATTCACGTTCTGCTTGATTGTACTAGTCCACTTTGTCTTGTGACACAGTGTAGCAGCGCCATTTAGCGGAATTTTTATGCAAAGCAAGGGGAATACAGGTGGCTGGACAAAGATATGCATATGCAATGCATATTACCGTGAATGAAAAAGCTTATAATTCTCTTCACATGATATGGAAATCCTTCTCATATATGTTTCTTCGTAAATTTTGGATCTGTCCACAATTTCCATATATAGTATTATAAAAGATTTCCACATTTGAAAAGATGGCTCGCCATGCCGGACATGTCCACAATTTCCATATATGGTAAAGATTTCCATATTTGAAAAGCGAAGGGTTGCCATATGGTGACCGCGACACTCACCATTCATTAGCGCCCTCCAGCGGCAATGTCGATACACTGCAATTGCGCAATGAATGCAAGGGCTACTGCTAGTTTGCAATACCTCTTCCTCGCAGTGGCATACAAACTTGCATATAGGTTTTCAGACCATTGGAGGATAGATATCCCAGGCCTCAGATATTGTCGTTTAGAAGCAAAATATACAGTCAGCTTCGTCCCTGGGTGGGCTCGAACCACCAACCTTTCGGTTAACAGCCGAACGCGCTAACCGATTGCGCCACAGAGACTCCGCTGACAGTAGAATTATCTCACTGACCACAAATCGCTGCTGGCAAGTACAGGTTGTAGTCTGTCAGGGTGTTACACAACTCTCACTTGCTCATGTACGTCGATGAAAGTTTGATAGGTAATAAATTATAAGATACGCAAGGTACCATGATTTCAAAATGAAAAAAAAGAGAGATCTTTTTTCGTATTGCTGGTACCTGCAAGATGCAGATGTAAAAACGTCATAGTGTCTCTTTCTGAACTGGCCTGGCAGTATAAGATCGTATAACAGTATAACATACAAGGCGTAACATACAAGCTTCAAGCCGCAGTGCCACTGGACAAGTTGGCAAACAAACACAAGACAACACGGTTTCTCAAGGAACTGGACAAAATTTGGAAGCGTCTTTCGTCAGTGACTATCGAAAGATAATGGATGCTATCCAAAACGTCTGACCTTTTCCAAAATTCCTCTACTTCAGTTTCTTATTACATGTTCTTGTTACATGTTTATACATTTCATTCATTTATGTACCTGAATGTCTAACCTTCATAAACCTTAACAGATACAGTTTATTCCGACACAAGGCTCTCACGATAAGGGGCGCTCGCTTCCCCACACCTGTGGTACGTAACGTACACCCACTCTCGCTGAAGGCCGATTTATAGAAACTCTCCTTGGGTCAAGAGGATGACAACTGCGAAGATATTTTTAACTAGCAGTCTTCCACTTTTTGTCACAATGCACAGCCGACTTGCCGATCCCTGTAGAACCGAAAATTATCAACCCTACTCCACACATTCCTCAAGACGATACCAAACTGCAAAGAAAATTTTAACTTGCAGTCCTCCACTAGTTGACACAATGCACCAGCCGAATTACCTGTCCCTGTAGAACCGAAAATCACCAAATTCTTCTCCCTCAAGACGATGTAAAAAGGGTCGGTGCCAGATCTTCGAACACAGAAAAGAATGGCAGTACATTAGCATGATCAGGGTGTGCATTCATATCATGGTGAAGATTTTCCGGATACGTTTCGATTGTCATCCGAGTCAGAAAGTGACCCTCACTTACAAAGACGTATACTCAGGGTATCGCTTGCAGTAGTGGGTTATGTGGCAAGTGTACCCAGGGGGACTTACAGAGGGTGTGTCGGAAACTCTACTTGACCTTGGTCAAGAGCATGACGATGTCAAACATAATTCTAACTCGCACATTTTTCTCACAAGAATCACCGATCCTTGTAGGACCGAAAATAGCAAAACCTTACTCTCCAAGCAAGGGTTGACTGAGGATGGGGTAGAAAACCACTGACTGTAGGAAGAAGCTGTTGCCGAATTTCGATGTTAAAAGATACTCCAAATAGTCCCGTTGAAATGAGAGCTGGACATAGCGATTAATACGTACAAAGATCCAGGGTATCGCTTACAGTAGTAGAGACTTAAGAAAATAAACCATGGCTTTGTTTTCAGGAGGTCAAAGTCCGGTCATAACGAAAACTTGGTATGGCAAAATGGCACCATTCTCCTACGCAGAGACATCCAACGGCGCCAGCAGACCGCCCCTTGTCTTGTACTCAAGAGGCGGTTTTCTGGCGCCGTTGGATGTCTCTGCGTAGGAGAATGAATGGCACGGTACATACTGCTTTCTCTGCCTAGCACTCAGAAATCTTTGGAAAGGAGTGTTATATAGTGAACACTGCTTTCAGTGGACTATACGTCCACCTTATAATTACTGACCTGCGTGGCCCAAGGGCCATGGAAACGAAGATGGACGTGGGAAGGATTTTAATTGACTGCTTACTGGCTCTTTAGGGATGAAAACGATTGTGTTAATGGTACCCGGCTGAATTACCAAGCAGACGTTTCGAGCATTTTGTCCCGTCACTGATGTGTTTATTCCTAATACTACTACAAACGCACACTGGAAAATTAAGACACAACATACGGTATCACTGTCATACGAGAACAAACCATATGTTGGCTAAACAATGCACATACGATTGACAAGAAAATATCAGAGAAGTGTGAAGAAAGCAAAAAGTATATAAATCGCAAAGAAGATGCACAAAGAAAGGCCAAAAAAAATATATGGACTAGTCATTGCTGAAAATGTGCCATAATTTCTCCACACACCCCACGATCTTTTTTCCAGTTGGTTCCCTCATGAAATATTAAAACGCTATTTTGTTGCGGTATCGTACTCGATCTATTATCATCGCGGTCTCGGTTAAAGATCCTACAATATTGTCTTAAAATTTCGATATTTTCTTAATAGACAGTGACACATAAACGTCTTCTCACCAACCTTGTTTCGGGTATGTCACCTCCAAGGACACTCCAATAACCTTCAGCAAGTGCCTCGAGAAAATTGCTGTAAATTCAGCCACTAGCGAGTCGAAAACCGGAATGACTTCAACAAGTAAGCCCCGCAACAGTTCAATAGTGTGTCACCGAAACCAAGCGCCACGTGATCAACCACACCGGTCCGCCATTGGTGGAAAAAGAGCGGGAAGTTTGATTTCCTACGGTACTTGCCACGGGTTTGGTTTCGGGTGTATATCAAAGCAGATGTAGCATTCGGGCTTGATTTTAGAGAGTTTTGTGGTGTTTTGTAGGTTTTCCTATATTCCTACGCTTGTCATAGATACCTGAGTGCCAGAAAAAAAGTAAAAGGGGTGTAAAAAAAAATCAAGAAATACCATGTTCAGAACGTACGCCGCCGAACAAAATCAAACAAACCCGACCGCTAACGTCTGCTTGGGGGTTAGTTTCGGGTATGACGTCACCCCGAAACTGTGGCCAGGGACGGACCCTGCGACAGTTCTGTGTTGACCGTGCGATGTCGGGAGTTTGTGGGGGAAACGGCGACTGTGGTGAAGTACAGAAAACGGCGACCTGACGTTATTTTGCTTCGGATAAAAATCTGAGGAGAAATGACGACATACATCCGACGACAGGGGGTGGGGCCGTTGGAAGGGGGCGCGGTTTTATCAACTGAGATACGTACAGCTAATGTAACATAGAAAATTTACGTTATGTTAACGTAGAAGGAACAGTCGTCTGAATATAAAGTCAATTCTCGCAGTTAGTTGATCACATCGTTCTTTTCTTCTATTTTTAATGATCTTGCGGTACATTTCTTCTAGCATTTCCCTAAGCTATCTCTTTTAAAGAAGAGAACACATAACTGTCACCACAGATAAAAAAACAACAACAAAATTCTGCACAGGTGAAGACATATGGTAGAAGCCCCCCCCCCCCCTCCAAAAAAGAAAAATAGATAAAAAAGCGCTTTACTTTGCAACATTTTCTTTAGACTTTGCCCGGTCTGTTTCTTACAAAATATGGCAAGACACAATTGAAATCAGCACAAATGAAGAGCAAACTTCTACACAGGTGAAGACATATATGGAAGAAGCTAACACTAGCACCCCCCCCCCCCCCCCAAAAAACCCCAACAAACAAGCGCGAAACCTCGGGGATTTTTCTGACTGTTCGGTACATTCAATAATCGATTCCCCAGAGCTGCGACCCCTAGCGGAGTCGTTGTTTTCGATACGCCCCCCTATCACGGTTTCATGCCTATTGTGTGCACGCATGCGGTATGGTGCATCTAAACCTGCAAAATAGCGCATGACTAAATTTAAATTTCGATATTCCACCGTTCGACATAGCGAATCTGTATTGTTTCTGTTGCTACTCCCTCCTACCTCTGACCACTATAAAAGCTACGAACTCCACCACAATGAAGTTATTAGTTGCGGAGACTACTCCAAGACAGCAACCACGAACCAAGACGACGATTTTCTACCACAAGACGAATCTAAGGAACCTCAGACCATGGCTACGAGCAGCTCCCCAACTCTCTACCCAAGTCTCTCGGTGACTTTTCGGTTCTTTTGTCTAACCACCACCATATGCATTCTTCTAACACAGTCACCGCCAGCACTCGGGATGTCCATAAATGTAAGTACGCATGCTACTTTACTTGTTTGGTGGCTTTAAAGCTATCAATACTTAAGCTTTCCGGAGGAACTTCGTATATTTTGCTGTGTATAAGGAAAGGCTGGACCTTGGTGTGGAACTGCGCTTAAAGTTGGGAAAGAAGGTGGACGGTAAGGTGTTGGTTTTTAAGTCGCAAAAGACTTAATTTACATGAACGCACAAAGCTATGACCACAAAGTACTAACATACTAACATCACCACGTATATATATATGCGCTACAGTTAACCAAAAAGCATTTGCATGGTATGCGGTTGTAATTTGAAAAATATAAGAAACTCGAACATTAACATGCATTGGGAAGTTACTTGGAGCCATTCCTTAATCAAAGAACATCTTTCTTATGGGTTAAAATCCTAATCAGAATCTTTGATTTATTTGTCCATCCAAATCATCAAAGAAGTTTAAAATATGGTTATATTAAATTGGGGAAATAGTGAGTTTCTTAAAGTAGAGTATACGGCACCGATTGACCTCATTTTGGATACGTTTTCAGTCTGTTTGGTAAAAAAAAACCATAAAATTTAATTCATTTTTTTTTCAAAACCCAACGGCGTATTTGCTACACTGGTAACAGTTGTAAAAATACGAAACTCTGAGTAACGTTAACGTTCAAACCGATCGATGTCGGGAATTCCCCTCCCTTTAACGGTGACCAGTGCCCACTTTCTAATGTTTCGATTTTTAGAGTTCGATCTGATCGCGGCGCTTCTGTCCAAAATCCCCGAGTTCAGAAGAGACCGAAACTCAACGCCGTTATTCACTTGAATCTTTAAGCAGATACAGGGTGGAATAGCGTAATCTTTTTTCTGACTGTTAGATGTCCCTCGTAGGAGTGCGGAACTCGTTGCTATTGCTAAAATGTTGCAACATTTCTCCAAAATATGTACTAGTATATCTTTTTGAGATTAACCATCCATTAAGAAAAGTGCTAAAGGGCTGATTTCTACAGTTTAAACAAATTTCATTCAATTTTTGAAAGAATGAGAATGATGGGCGACGATGAACATTAAAGCTTTGACTTCCACGTTTTAACCAGTCTTTTCTTTCCTTTTTGCAGAAAATCACAGAGGACAAAGAAAACGAGGTGGTGGAGGTATGTTGTCCTATTACATCTATCTAGTAATAGTAAAATCGAAAATATCTTATATTTCAAATGGTTGAACTCAAGGAACATCCAAGTCAAAGTCAGTTAAGTGTGTTGTTGTTGGAAGTGACATAATGAGTAACAGGTGATAAAAGTCGAAGTTTATTTAGCAAAAACCTCCTTCCCCTTCCACCCAATCTGGAATAGCAAATGACCCCCTCCAAAGCACAAATGACGCCCCCCTTCCTCTAGGATAGTACAAATTCAAACTATTGGAAGTTGAAACATTTTCCCTAATCAGTGACGAATCAAGAGATTTATAATTCTTACTTCTTTGCCAGAGATCGCTTGATAACATTTAGCTGTAGAATACTCTCCACACGATTTGTTTTGCCCGCCTATCACAGTTTCATCACGTATGCTGTATGCACCATGCCAGTAGTCGCTGGTGGTGGTTTCGAATATGTGACGTCAGGTCTATATTTAGAACACGGGTTCCCCGTCTCCTCATAGTGAGAAGTACACTCTTGGAATCTGGCCTCAACCAAGACTCGGGTTTCTTGCAAAAGTGCCTAAACTCTATTCTTCTTTAAAGTTGACAGTACTTTTTAAGTTTTTTAACCGCAACTGTTCCTAGAATAGAAAATGTGTGTACAAATTGGACGATTGAACTTTAAACGTTGTAGATTAGATTGATATAAGAACAATGCTCAGTCGTTTGGTCCCTATAACAGAAAGTGGTTTCGCCCTATTTGTCCATGCTTGCATCAGCTAGGTCTGTGTCTTGTTCAATAGCTTGAGATCATGTGATAGTGTTGTGGGTATATCTTAAGAAATGAGGAGTCAGTATCACGTGAAGCGTCTTCGCCTTCTCATGTGATCCAAGTCGTCTTAGGGACCGATCAGAAAGGAACTTGGCGGAGGGAGCTTACCGTACGGGTGGGGGCGTTGCAAGTTTTGGCTGCACCAACCACTGCGTTTTATCTTTTGTTTCTGATACACATAGCTTATCTAGCTTTTGCACAACCTTGCCTGTCACGTTTCCTCGTTGGAATCAACTTGAGAGATTTATTTTAGCTCAGATTGGGCCCCTGAGATACATGATACATTCTGAAAGAAGAGAAGACACTAGAGGAGATTGAGATTATCACAGATCTGGCATTGTAGTGCAGTTTGTTGTTAAGTGTTTCAAATCCCTTGAAAACAGAGTAGTCGTACGTGTTAATCATTTAACAACAAGTCGCCATCACATCCCCTCGAAAACACCGGTTCTCCCAGTCACTCTGACCAGCTCTTACCCTTAACCCCGTAACCGCCCGCCTCCCGGTTTCGGTCTCGTGACGTAGCTAAAGCTCAACCTAAACCATGTAACGTTATTTTAGGCGGAGGGAATTCCGCCCCCTCCCCTACACCAGGCATATATAAGATTGTGTACGGCAAACCTTACCATCAGTGAGTTCAGTAAGAGCCATACACTGAAGACTTCTCCGAGACGTCGTCTATTTCTTGCCACCGTCTATCAAAAGTACCTAGCTCGTCCCGACGTTATTTCTTTCATGGAGACCAACGAGTTGCCCAGTTCTCCCGCCGTGTCATTTGAGGTAACGTTTATAGATGTTATATTTACCTCCATGAAATTTCATGGAGGTTATATTTTACCCCGCGTTTGTCTGTGTGTCTGTGTGTCTGTCTGTCTGTCTGTGTGTAAACAAGATAACTCAAGAACGGCTGGGTGGATTGGTTTGATACTTGGTGTGTTGGTAGGGTGTGATGAAAGCTGGAAATGATTAGATTTTGGGCCCCCTAGCGGCTCCCCTTGGTACTGCAGCGCAACTTCCGGTTTTGCTATCTTGGTGTTCTGAACATGCTATGGTCACGATTTTTGAGTATTAGATAGCTCTTGTGCTCAGGAAGAAGTGACATAAGTTTGGGCCCCCTAGCGTCTAGTTTTGGGATAGCAGGGGCATTTTTGTCAAAAACTTCTGACGAGGATAACTCAAGAAGGGAACAACGGATTTTCATGATTTTTGGTATGTAGGTACCTTGGGCAATGTTGTACAAGATGAAATACTAATTATGCAAAATAGGAGCAAATTTGCATAATTAATGACAACATTCAATCATAGCAGTTTTTTCTATGTATCTCTTGTCTTGGACGTTATATGGTCTTGAAATTTAGGTGGTAGATAGCTTTCAGTGTCATGACAAAGTGGAGCAAGCCCCCTAACATTCAATTTAGGAACTGCAGGGGCATTTTTGTCAAGACATTCAAAAGAGGATAACTGCAGAAAGGATTAACGGATTGTC
The DNA here is from genome assembly GCF_000003815.2 of Branchiostoma floridae. Taxonomy (NCBI): domain Eukaryota; kingdom Metazoa; phylum Chordata; class Leptocardii; order Amphioxiformes; family Branchiostomatidae; genus Branchiostoma; species Branchiostoma floridae. The sequence goes on from NC_049990.1 coordinate 3,592,773, forward strand.
ATCATATTAGGCATGCGGGTACCTTAGGCAAAGATGTTCATAATTATATACATGTTATGCAAATGAGGACTTAATTTGCATAATTAATGAGGAAATTGTATAATTCCATTGTTTTCAATAACTGGACTTCTGATAAATGTAACACATGTTAATTATGATAGGTGGAATATAAGCAGATACTAAATATGGTAATGAGGAACTTATTTGCATAATTTATGTAAAAAATGCAAAACCACTTTATGATTAATAATGGGAATTTTATAATTGCGACATGTGTACGATTGTCAATGATGAACAACACCATGCATAAATTATGTTAATGTCTTAGTCATTTGCGTGAAATTTACAAAAGCTCTAAATTTTCATGGAGGTATGAGGTCGCCGAACTCTAGTTCATTCTTACTTTAGTGAAATTGCAATATTCCAATGCTGAGGACAGCCCAGGTAGCAAAACCGATTTTGAGTGCCGTCAAAAATACAGTTGAACATTCACGTAAAATGGCGAATGTTTTAAAATGTTTCACGTTTAGCTAAGGTTTAGGAATAGTGCATTAGTGGCGAGCGTCGTTGGGGTTTGCCTGTTGACTGTGTAGCTCTGAAGTTTGTGTCTGTGGTCGTAAGATCGTTAATTTCAAACGTTTGTGCATGGAAATATCTAGACCAAAAGACGTTTCTGTGCCCGCCAAAGAATCTATGGTGTTTCACAAAAACTGTATAGCCTAGGGGCGCCCCCGGTAAAATTGTGCGCTGGGCGAAACTTGTCGGTTCAGTTAGCTGGAACCCCCCTATGAACAACTGTAGATTACCCGTTACACGACTTGGACTCAAAAATCATTTGTGGGGTGTTCATAGGCTTGCACTAGTCATGTAAACACTCCATGAATCCAGCAAAGGGTTGCTTTACTTGGCCCAAATTGTCGGCTTTTCAGTGACAGTAGATCTGCTTGATTATAGCCGTGTCCGTAAGCCAGTGAGCTAGAGAACTGAATCTCACACCGTAAAAATTTCCCCTGAGTAGAACACAGTACCGATGACATCCCGACTGTTAACGGTAGAATGGCTACTCGAATAGCTTGGATATGGCTAGGGTAAACCTTTTGTTGATATCATATAGACTCTACCAGGCTTCGTGGATCGGTGGTCTAATTGTAGAAATTGGACAAATAGAATCTATAGTACGCTAGGGGAGTTAGCCGGCCAGAAGAGTACGTTTCCTCACCACGTGGTAAGGATAATGATTCTACCGATCCACGGAGCCTGGTAGAGGCTAGATATCATAGGTAACGGATATCGAGGACAATGTGTTACCTTTTCTCATCAGTTACAGTCAGTGCGCTCGATGGTGTAAATAACATTTTCTGTGGTTAGCTAGCTACCATGTGGAAGTCTTGTGACTGATCAGCTGAGAGGCGGCTATGCCCACGCACTCGCGTCAAACTTTATTAGCTAGTTGCCATGCGGAAGTCTTCAAACTTTATTACGGTTGATAACTTCCTCTTTTTTTCTCCCCCACACTTGCTCTAGAGCTAATCCGGTACTGCGTTATTTTCTTTCTATGTTCTCTCACTTCTCAAACAGATATTTGGGGCCAAAATCGTGACGGCTTCTGATTGAGGCCGTGTGCCATCAGACCTTGGCTCCAGTCAGCTGTCACGAGCTAGAGACAGAGAGTCGTGTCTGAAACTGTCATGTCACTCGCACTGGCGTTTTAAATAATCTGGTACAATACAATAGCGCATTGCCATGTGTTTGGGCGGTTTATTAATAGTGATATTACAGCATCTTTTCTAATTTTGGTACTATAATTGTAGTTTTAGCAACGGTACCGATTTTCGGCCAGATTTGAGTGGTTCTTTGTCACGAAGCGAGGGTACGCATTCCTCCTACAACAGAACATACCTGTTCATTTACTAGTAAACAGTTTCAAGTGGTACGCTCCAATGAATATTAGACAGGTTGTTGGATGAGCGACAACAGCCGGGATTCAAATTCTCGACCCCTTGAATAAAGTCAATAATATATGTCGTTCTTTTCTTTTCTTTTCCAAAGCAACGGTAAGCAAAATTATCTCCCACGACAGGACGTACCTGTTCAGTTAAACAGGTCCAGTGGTTCTATGGCCCGTCAAGAGTGGAATGTAAACAGAGATAAGGTTTTAGTGCCCGGAGGCGGTCGCCAACAATGATTCATTGGCAAGGGACGTTCCGTTACTGGTCCTTTTCGGAGAGGTGAATTGTCAACCTGTCCATAACCACCACTCAGTGTCAGTGGACTTGATGAAAATAGTCACAGTAGACAAATGGTTACCATAGACAGGACTCTTAAGGCATCCTAATGCTTGGGGAATAGAATGTATGGTAGAGTCGATTCCATATTACCGAGAGGGTGTTTCTTGCCTTTTGTTCCAACATTTTGGAAATCTTTGTAACAATCTAACTGTGATAAGTAACTGTTTAGAACTATTTATAACATCATTGTGATGTTTTAAATATTTCTATTGTATTCAAACATGTTAGAAACATTTCTAACATCAAATACATTATTCCTGTTAGTTTCTAAACTGTTCCAACATAGATGCATCATTTTTGATCACATGTTCGAACATGGAAACATTATGATGAAACTGGGTCAGTGGGCTGGGAAGAGGGCAATTTACACATCCCTGCCAAGTGCAGGAAATTATGTCTGTCTGCCACCTTCTCACAAAAGACTCACCAGTGTATACTAAAGAAAACCCAAAAATATAAGAGCCAAACAAAGGACCAAGCTTAGCAGCTTTTTTTATGGGGTCAATAAAAGTTTTTATGGAGGGAAAAAATGACACAAAATGTTGGAACATGTTGGAACAGTAACAAAAACCCATAGATGTTTGAAAATTGTTCTAAATAAAGAGATGATTATATCATTACTTTCCCAAATGTTCCAACAAATATAAAAAGGTTCAAACATGTTTAAACTTTCATTTTGAAATGTTTGAACAATTTCGAACTCAAGTGACTGAAATGTTCTTTTACTCAAAACAGTTCGAACTTATTACAAATATTATTTCAAAACCATCTCGGTGGTCATATTGCCAAGGTGGGACTTATGTAGACCGTGGTCACTTGAATAGGTTTGACTGTACTCATAACATATCATATCATAAGGCATTGGTCCTATGAGTGTCAAGTTCGACAAAAAGAAGCATTGGCACTAGGCCTATCCCTTAATATTGGGACAGTTATAGCGGTATGATACTTTTATTTTTACATTTATAACATTGTATAACTTTCGGGAAACTTAAAACGAACTGTTCTTCTTTTCTTTCCTACAGAAGGCGCCACTCGAGAAGATGGCGAACAACAACAACAACTCCACGGAGCTGACTCCAGAAGACCTCAAATTTCTCGCCGAAATGTACCCAGAGCAATTGCTTACGGAAGGCCCGGCCCTGGGCCCAGTGGAGAAGCGTCATCTAGTGAGGGAGGCCAGGGCTGCAGGGAAGAGGAAGCCCCGTCGCGGCGGGAGGAAGGGCAAGGGGAGGAAGAGGAACGGAAAGGGTGGAGACAAGGACGCCACTTTGGCTGTGCCGGACACCAATAAAGCTACCGTTCCTGAGGAAAAAGTAGAGGCCACGGAGTGTGTCAAGAAAACTGTAAGTAGTCAGAGAATTACTTTTGCCTTACCTGTTTGAACCAAGGACATATAACTGAACAAACTCTATCATACTTGATGAGCAGTTAATATTTTTCCATAATAAAGCCGAGTTTGGTATCAACAAGCTTCGGTCGAGAACAGAACAAACGATTTTTACAGCTTTTTGCAAAAAAAGTTGGAAAGCTTCTCCTATATGATATCAAAAGAAGAGTTGGTCGTTCACAGCTCATGTCAATGAAACTAAAGCCTTGTCTATAGGAAAAAAGACTTGATATATTGTATGTATAGTTTTATTGGAGGTGTAACTTCATAGCCGTTCCAACTACGTATCAAAACAGTATATCAGACAATGATGAAATCAGAAAAGTTTTCTAACTGTTAATTGTTTCCTCATCATTCCAGGTGAAAACCCCCCGCCCCAGCATGAGCATCGTCCAGCTATGGTCCCCCATGAGTAAGAAAGGGGACGGGTTCCTCCAAGTCAGCAAGGCGAAGAAGGCCAAGATGAACAAAAAGGGCTCGAACTTCGCGGCCTTCAAACTGCAGGCGACCGGCAAGACCGACACAACCAGCAGTAAGTAGATGTTGCACAATTTCTGTAGGGCTCTAGCGATTAGCAAGACATTCTGGTCTGGTTTTGTAAAAGACTGATCCTGTCAAACACTATAAAGAACAAATAGAACCCCTGTTCGATTTGCAATACATTCTGATCGAACACTATACAGAACAAATATAACCCCTTGTCGATTTCACACCTTGGTCAAAAGCAGCGCTAGCTAAACAGAAATTGTCAAGAAAATTGAAAAAGGCTATGCCTTCTTTTTTTTTAAGGCTACACCCACCAACTATCGCCCCTTCCCTAAAACTGTAGCGTTACTCTGTGGATGCAACCTTCAACAAAGAAGGCGTTTTTTTCTTTGGCCCGTTCTGAGAGGAATTCAATGAAAAAAAAACTTACCCGAAGTCAGTCGTTATTATCGGATACAACCCTTCCACCTTCAGATATAGCTACAAACCTTCTTACCTACTTATCTTTCACTGGAAGGTTGACTACAGAGCCAAGTTGAACCCTTTCATCATTTTAAGAGTTGGCTTATGTTTACAATAAATATATTTCTCCCTGCAGCTTACTTCCGCTGGAAGGTAGAAGAGATGGACTACTGCACGGAGACCGGAGAGCTGACGGACTGCGTGTCCATCAAGATAGACGGAGTCAACATCGACCCGAAAGACTCCAACCTGGAGGACAAAACCTTCTCCGTGTGCCTGTTCGGCGGGAAATACGTCGCTGTGGTACGTAAAGACACTTGGTTGATACGTGTTTGGGGAAGCAGAGATTCACGCATGGGAAGGAATTATTGAGTGAAATATTCAGTGACTGAGCGAATGAAGGATGAAGGAATGATCGGTGATAGAATGAATGAATGAATGGATGGTTTGAGGAAAAAGGTTTAATGTGGAAGGAAGGAAGGACAGTGATGAAATAATCGAGGGAGAAAGGAAGTTGGGAAGGAAGAAAGAGGTAAAGGGAGGAAGGAAATAGGGGAGGGAGGAGAGAATACATAATTATAAATCAAGGGAAATGTAAGAAACGAATAAAGGGCAACTAAGGAAATTGATGGGGAACTAAGGAAATAGAGGACGAAAGAAGAAATGATTGTGGGGAGTGATTGAAAGTGTTGTAGCAAGTAGAGAGCAAGGTAGTGAATACCTTCATTATATAATTGCTATACTACAATTGATTATACAAATGCGAAGGCATGGGAATTTACTACGATCACGTTTATGAATAATATGAATCAATATTTCTATTGGGAAGACATTTGCAAGTATCGTACGGAAATTCTCATTCTAAACTGTTTTATATCACAGGAGGATGACCCTAAGACCGGGATCCCTGACCCGGAAATGGTTCCAGAGGAGGACTGCAAGTTCCTGTGCAGCTTCGAGGAGCATCTGGGATGGCACATCACTCTCAAGGTCAGCATCAACTTCGTCTTCGAATTACTTTTCTTGTTTTGTTTTCTTTCTTAGACTACCTAGACATTCTGACCACAAACATATACATATACAGTAACAGTACAAAAATGAACTTAAGTGTAAATACAAAATATGATGACAGCAAGTAATTTGAAATGCTTGGTAGAATAACATGTTTAGACACTTTGATTAAAAACAGTGGCAGCTAGAACATGTATGACTGAGAAGCTAATATGTTACAACTAGATGGTGGCAGCGGAACAACTGGAAGTAAATCTTTTAGTAGATTATTATCATCATTAATTCTATAATTTTTGCCCTCATTAAGTTTATCATCATCTCACCCCTACAGGACTCCGAACAGCAGCTGCTCGGCTGTGACGGCTCGGGTAAGACCCGTCAGCTGGAGGAGTTAGGGAACTGGCCGCAGTACTACCCGCAACCGGGCAGTCTCTTCTACCTGACAGAGCGCAACAAGCACTGAACTCTGGGAGTTCCGTTGTTGCGCACAGAAACTATGTAGCTCAATCGAGCAAAATGTGTAACAAAAATGTTGTTTTTAACTGACATATCATAATTTTATAAGCCATAATGCGCTGGTCGGTGGTAGCCGTTTGCTTTTTATATTGTAGCGACGCACAGAAGGTAGATAGAGAGAGTTGTAGCTTGTCTTTGTAATAATGTTACAATGTTTGTATGAATTGTTGTTGCTTCTTAGCGTAAGGCAGCTATTTGTAACCCTTTAACAAAGGTATTAGTTTAAGATAGGATAGAAGCTTTTATTCGTAATAACCCGTAAGTTTCAGATATGAGCTAGTTTAAGATAGGACGTTGCGGTTTACGTAGAAAGAATTATATTATTTCTAGTGCTAACAATCCCTTGTGTAGATGTGTTTAAACTGAGAAAGCAGGATTTGAAAGACAGCATGACGTAATTGTTGAAAAGAAAACGGTACCTGTGGTGCTTCTAAACGTTTTTCCTATGATGGAGGAAAAGACAAAAACACAGTATTGTATATTACAATAAAATCCCTACGTTCTTATTAATTGGATACCACACAGTGGTGTGTTAGAGGTGTGATTTGCAAATTGTTAGGCGTTATTTCGTACGTTAGATGAAGTTTTGTTCCTTTGTTTAAAATGTTATGTAGCCACAATCGAACAATGTATCGATATTTAGATAGATCTTAACTATTTTCAATGTATTGCTGACTGCTAGCTATTATAGGTAACATTAATAGGTCTGATAGCAAATGTTTAAGTTATGCAAGTATTTATTATATGAGCTGAAAGCCATGTGTAACAAATGAAATGTCTGTCTGTAGAGTGCTTTTATTGTCTATAACATATTATATATTTGACAAAAAACCAATGTCTCAATGTCAATTGTTGTTATCCTTCCTCCATATTCATATACGTAATGTATTTAAAGCCCACAGCAAGTAAATTGTATGGATGACATCCTCTGCAGGCTACAAATTTGATAAGAGAGGGCAAGAAGAAACAAGGTTTTCAAAATAGACACTATAAACGTTGTTAGAAAAGTTGAAGCGACAAACCTGGTATAACAGCCAAAAAGTCTTTTGTTTCTGCACCCAATAAGTGAATCAGATTTACATTAACACTAGTGTAGTAGACTAGTATCACTTACCAACTTGACAACTACAGACATTGTGGGGGCATCTCAACCTCGTATAAGAAGTTAAGAAACCACCACACTTAAGCCAAACTTCTTCAAACTGACTTGATTTTATGGATCACATCCGCGCACGCATCGATTTTGCCAGTTTTGTGAAAGCAGGGGAAAAAAGAAAGCCAAATTACGCCTGATTGTTGCACAATGTTTTCTGAAACCCACCAGGCCTGAGGCAAACAAAACCGCGAAACGAAAGAGGTCAGCTGTCAATATTGGGTCTTCCACACAACAGACGTTACCACACTGTTTGTTGTAAGTAACAGCTGTTACGGTGCGTGGTTATATGATGTTCCTACTGTTGTTAGTGAAGATGTGTAGTACCGTGCCGGTATGTGGGCGCTGCGACACTGCCGTCATCTTCTCACCACTCATGATCACTGGAGCTGTCCATGGAGGGAAAAAATAGGCGTCAAGTCCCGAGCAGTAGAGACATTGTCCGACGTCGAGGCGCAGAATATGGCAGGGAAATCTCAAGAAATCTCTGAAACGCACAGTGAACAGGAAGTGGCTGCTCTGATGAATCAAGGAGGTTCTATCGAATCTTCAGTTCCTCCTTCTATCGAACCTCATTCTATGAAATATCATTCGATAGAACAAGAGCCTCCATCTATCGAACCTCAGAATCCTTCTATGGAACCTCATCACAAAGAACCCCTTGATCCTGCTACAGAACCTCATTCTATCGAAACACTTTCTATAGAACCTTGGCAATCAAAGGAATTCGAAGCTGTTCATGATTCAGAGAGAACAAGAAGAGAGCCGCTGTGGACGGAGGCAGAAATGGAGCGGTTCTGGGGCGTCCTGGAGCCGCACGTACGGTGGCTGTCTGCCGGGGAGGCGGCCGTCCCCGTCTGTACGATAGAACTGGTGGACCCGGGCAGGGGGCTGAGCCCGTGCGACCTGAGGTTCTGTATGTGGGACATACAGGAGCTGATCTGGGACGGAAGGTACAGTCAGGCGCTGGCCGGGCTCAGAAGGGTCCGGGAACTCGCGAACACGTCGTGGGAAGGTCAGAAAGGCGACAGCGTGATGTTCCTGTCTGAAGAAAAGGACGAAGTGGAACTGTTTAAGGAACTGTTCATGAAGTTTGAACCAGTCAGGTGAGACAATTGCGCTAAGTAGACTTTAAATCTGATTCCTTTGCCGAGGCCTGTTAGGAAGTCAAACATGTAGTTTTGAACGAGTAAACGTCATCATGGTTTAGTCGGTAGAGAGGTCTATGCCTATTCTCTCATTTGCAAGAAGTTGTCTGAAATTAGCCTACGGTGTCCGACTATAAAGTAGGACTTGTTTGGCAACTTTCTGGCACACTTTAGCACGAGCACCGTGCTGTAATGTAAACAAAGGCCCTTTCGATGAGTAACTTAGGTAAGGCCGTACTGGCTTGATTTTATTACTGACACCCTTCGGCACCCTTAAACTGATGCGGGGGGAAATAGAGATCGGCCAAACAATATGCTTACATTTTGAAATGTCAAGTGATTGAACACACAGAAAATTGTATTAACAACAATAGATTCGATATGCATGTATCATTCTCAATGAAGTACGCGGTCCTGTTTTAAATTTAGAAGATAACAGCACGCTATCTTCTACTATTGATCATTATATTCAGGGAGCACTCAGTCAGAGTTGGCCGACCATACATAACCTCAAAGACAATGATAGAAAGAGACATTGGACTGTCGGGGTCTAGTTAAGTGTCTGCCATGAAGGACAGATCATTCTGGAAAACTTGTGCTTTGGACTGTGCTTCAGCGGTGTAACCGGATGAATTATGATGATGATGATGACTCAGTCTTGTTATTCTTGTTTTCTATTCCATTCCCGTTGTTTTGTCCAGCCATTCAGCCGGGCTTTCTTGTGTTGTGAGATCACGGTGTTCTGATCTCTTTGCAGAAAACGACAGATGAACAATTTCAAGCAAGTCACCTTATGACCTTGTACATGATGATGACGTAGGACTACAGCCTAGCAACGTCTGGTGACAAGTTACCCATTGCGCCATGGAGAAGAACTACGCTTGAAGTACATGAAAGGAAGAATATACATTTGTACAAACTGAAGACGTATGAATATGCCAGACGAATACCTTACATCTGCTTGCTTTGTGCCAGTCCGGACACAAAGGCCACACGTAAAAGTGCAAACGTCACCTGAATAGTTGATGAAAGCAACAGAGGTTTCCAAAATTAAACGCTGAACGAAAAGCATATATAGTACTGCACCTGTAATGTTGCTGGTATCCAATGCTGACTGCTGATTCTCAGAAAACCCATAATCAAGTTAATATGCCCACAAAAATATTGCTTCCCACACCGGGAATCGAACCCGGGCCTTGGCGGTGAGAGCGCCAAATCCTAACCACTAGACCATATGGGACTGACTTGCTCAATAGGCTCGCAAAAATTGTCTTCACAATCGGAATTGTCGGCATCGCTCGATATTTTTCTATCAAATACCAACCATTTCTGAAGTAACATGCAACAGAGTGCGCTTCATTTTGTTATCGCTAGATGTCGCAAAATCACAGACTCGTTGTTGACTTGAGCAAATAACACACCATAAACAATAAATTGTTTTTGAATTCCAGCAACTTTGTGAAGCGCCTTTTGGGCATTGTTAATTTTTTTCTATTAAATATCCTTTCTGGACAAGTCTACATTGCATGAAACGTATTTATCCTGCTAGGAATTTGTTAAGGGTGTTGTCCCATTTCTAAATCCGTTAGTTTAGGTCCATACCTACATTTCTCCGACCCGAAGTAATGTTAACAAAAGTTGAATGTTTCCTAAGGTCTTTTTTCACCGAACATCCAATCCAGACTGTCTTTTTAATAAAATTTATATATTCGTTTGATATTCAGACTAGGGGATAGCCCATTGCTCCTAACTATCACAATGATATCCAACAAAAAACGCAAAACCATCACTGATCGTTGGGTTCCACTTATTAGTAAAGTACTTTGCGCTTCAATGCTTTGCACGAATTATTGGTGTTCTTTAGAATAGAGATTTCCACGTCATCTTGCGACAAGCCACAAAAGTGCACCTTTCAGCAGCATCTCTAATGACGTAATTATTGGGGTGCACTTGATGGACAATATCGAGTGGTAAGACAATTTTTCTGTCAACGCCTTACAAGCATCTCCCATATGGTCTAGTGGTTAGGATTTGGCGCTCTCACCGCCAAGGCCCGGGTTCGATTCCCGGTGTGGGAAAGCAATTTTTTAACACATCAAAGTTTTAAGCAAATGATTTGGTGAAAATCTGCTTTTTAATCCCGCTTTTTCATATCGTTTTCAACGACTGTGCAACAGAATTCTATCCTCTGGATTCATCGTAGTCTTCACCACACTTACAATTATGGCTGAAATATAGTACAAATGTAGGGAGAACAATTTAAAATTACCAAGGTTACAACTGCTAACATCTGCTTGGAGGTTTCATCATCAGAAGGGTAGATTTTCTTGGATTGTGTATTCTACCCAGGTAGCTTTGCGCCCAGCGGGGTGTAGGGTTCCGTTTCATTAGGAGAAGGCTGATAAGATTGTAGCTTATTAGTGAGAAATAAATCAACTCTGGTGACAGGCTTATACATGGGAGGTCTGATAGAAGATACTGTGAAACTTGAAACTATCGCGGTGGTTTTGTTATCCGATGACGCCCTAGCCCTAACAGCGAATCCATTACACCGCGAACATGCGTTTACATTGCTTTAGATACTATACTGCAGAATTGCTTCAGCCATGGGTCTAAAACAAAGCATCCCATCGTCTCATCGCGAAATCAAGTCATTGCGAAAGTAACTGAACGTAACAGAAACACTCGTAGCTTTATTTTTTTTTTATCGTTATCAATGTACGTAGATTACGACATTGACATATATAATGATAATAATGAATGAAGACCTTTATTGTACATTCATACCCACTGGGTTTAGTACAGGTCACAACAAATGATACAACATGATATGATGATACAATGAATCTACACTACTCAAGGATCGTATTCTACTGCGTACATTCGGCTTCTTCTCGTTTCTTTGTGATATTGAAAATGTAAGAACAGACATGCTTTATAAGTAAAGGCCTGTCTAGATTCATAAGGAATATAAATTTGTCTATATTACTTAGTTGTATGAAGTGGGGGAACATGGATTCTATTAGTCTGTAGAGTTCAGCTCTCTCTTTCTTGTACAAACTACATTCTACTACAAAATGGTGTTCGTCTTCTAACTTATCTAGATTGCAGTATCTACATATTCGTTGTTCTAGAGGAGTGCGGTTATGTCTTCCGGTTTCGATGTGTAATTTGTGGCAACTGACTCGTAGTTTTGTGACGGCCGTCCTGTGCCGAATATTGTCAATATCCAGGTATTGTTCCACATTATAAGTGGACTTGAACAGTCTGTAAGACCTCAATTTGTTTTTAGCGGATCCACCTTTGTTGTCATTGTGTATCTCTCTTAGAAAAGTTTGAAAATAAATGTCTTTCAGACGCTGATTGATAGAATTGATAATTTGAGACGAATTTGTATTGTGCTGTAGAGGACAATGCCATACATAACCATAGCCGCATTCCTCCAGTGACTGGCGAACTCCTGACGCCCAACACTTGGCTCCAGCCTTGTCTAAATCTATCTGGCAAGAAAGAGCGTCTGACTGGAAACTGTCTGCTGGTACTTTCTGGCGAAGTCTAATTAAGTGATAATATCGGGTGTATTTGCAGCCAGTGCCATAGGCAGGACGAGGTACCCAATGTGTTGAGTAATGAGGCTGATTAACGTGGTCGAGGCACCTCCTCGAGCACGGGACCCCCGTTTTACGTCCCTCCCGGAAGACGATTTCGTTGAAAGCTTCGTGAGGCTACAGCAATCCGGACGTCCTTGGTTGGTCCCCCATCCAAGCACTGTCCGGACCGCGCGTTGCTTAACTTCCGAGATCGAGGGATCGGGTGTACCAACGCCCCACGCGGCCATGATTTGGTGTCGCTTTTAGAATGATGTTTATTTATAAATTGACCTAAATATCAAGGGGATAACTTGATGATAAGGCTATAGGCACACCACTAAGGGCCGTCCATTTGTGGGACGACTTCTATTCGTGTGGGGTTGGGTAACAAGGGGAGGATCCGTTTAATAAACCTTACGGGTCGTCTTGTGTGGAACAAGACATCTGTGTGTTACCACTTCTTAAGAAGTCCAAAGTCAAGTTGTCCGTTTGTTGCACCGTCAGTATCAGTCAGTCAATCACCCTTTCTGAGGATGACAGCTCATCTTCTGTTCAGGGGATCTAATCTCCCATCCAGTACAGTTCCAACGGAAATACTAGTAGTCTGATATGATCAAACAAAAGTCAAAGCATCTCAAAGAAGAAAGTCAGGCTGTACTTGGCTGTACTGTGATACAATGGAAAGACTGTATGGGTGGAAGAAGTATAGTAGAAGTCGTTTAATTGCACATCCATTTGCCAGTGAATTTTGTGCAATTATCCGGGTACGTGGTTCTTCATCTTCTTTCGTGGTGCAACAATGCGAAGTTTAATACCCAGCTGGACCGTTGCAATTGACAGAAGTGTGCGGTAATCCATTGTGTAATTAACTCGCTTATAGTATAGGCAATGATATGATTGTAATTGTCACTAGAAGCAACTAGCGATATTGCTATCAGGTTCGGAATGTTGCGGTAAACCATAAAACCACATTGGGAAAAAAGATTGCTTTCCCACACCGGGAATCGAACCCGGGCCTTGGCGGTGAGAGCGCCAAATCCTAACCACTAGACCATATGGGAGATACTTGACGAACATACAAGACATTTAGTCTACAACATTATAAAATTTCCTCGTTGAATGAAGTAAGCATTGATTTGCATCGATTTTGTAATATAATACAATGTGATCTAATATAATGCGATAATCTAAACAAACACAGCTGCATACGTTTGTGAAGGTTAGACATCCAGGAATCGTTAAAATTGAAGACGAATAAATCTTTACTTCTGGATACTTTATTTTTATACAGACGTTTAGGAAGGCATCCGCCTTCCTTCCTCAGTGAA